>NC_046661.1:120842848-120844591 GCF_010883055.1 Belonocnema kinseyi
CACGAAACGTCGGCAAACAATTCGTAGTAGTTTTTTACACGAGTGAAACCCGAAATATCTCTTTTTATCAAAATGAATCATCGTGAAAGCATAAAATCTATATACAATTTTATAATGTTAATTCTGCAACTGCTACTTGTTTAAAACTTATGAAATTGAAGGGATTGACAGGAACACGTAACTTGTAACCCAGGATGCTACATTTTTCTTATGACTGTAACTGTAACGCGTTACTTATTTCAAAAAGTAACGGTAATTTTAATGCGTTACAATTTTTGGGTAAATGTAATATAATGTAGGAGTGACAAAAATATTATACTAAAAAATGCTAATAATGTGGAAAAGTGCTTTTTGTCAAGAAGAAAACAATTCAAAATATTCTGTAATCAGAGAATATGTTCTGATTCTTATTAAGATAAACAGTTTTTACATTTCAAAATTCTGAAATATTATTTAAGTTAAAAGTCTGCATTACTTGTATATGCCTTATGCAACTCGCTGAATTTAGATAAGTTTTCTCGAAAAGCGGTTTATCTAAGCCCTGACTTCAAAAACGCCCCAGAGACTCCCTTTTTAATCTAAAGGGATCGTTTTGACCGTAAAATTCCCGGAATTTATCCGGCTGTATGACCCTGTGCGGAACTTTATATTAAACTTAAGGACCATTTTCATGAGAACGCTCACATATATTTGGAACTTGAAAATCGGCACAGTAGATAGAGAAAAATGTTTATTTGTCAATTTTGGGAAATTTGCTCATAATTTCTTTGAAAAATATACTATTTTATCGGTGTCAATTTGTCTAGCTCCAGCGTAGTCACTTTAATCAAGAATTCAATATGTGTAGCCACGTAGGAACAATGGGGAATTTTTCCGAAAAATTTCAATATAGGGGTCGAATGGAAACTTTTGAGTTTTTTGTTGTTATCTCCAGTTCACTACATCACCTTGAAAATAATATGTCTTCATTTCGAGTCTCACATTATTTTATACGATATTTCAGTATGTAGTGATTTTCTGACTGAAAGAATAATTTGATAATTCAATTGTTTCTGGAAAGCAGCAGGGGTAAAACCAACAACGGTTCCTTTACACTGTAAAAAATACGTTTTAAAATTGCACTTCAAAGTGTCAATTGACACATATAAAATGTCACTTTAAATGCATTAAAATTACAGGTTAGAAAACAAATTTCCACATGTTGTGTAGAATTACGTCTCTTACAGGTTTAATTCTATGACTTTGCATGAATTCATATGACGTGTTGAAAATCACTATGTTAAGCATGTGTAAAAAAAGGACTCACGCTGTACATAGTAAAATTCCCCAGACTGGTAAAATTACCAACTGCGCATAAATTTCTATTTTATAATGAAAATTCCTTCACTTTATAGTGATTTTAGATTCGTCCGTATAAAATTCCACATTTGTGTAATTTTCGCAATAGAGCTTTTTTTCACTCTTTTGTTTGTGTGTTATGCGAGCGAACGTACATTTAGTTTGCAAACTTTGTTGCTCACTTTCAGCGAAAGCATAAATGCGAGTGACGGTTTTTAAATTATAAATTTTATGCCATATAAACTTGCGTAATCATGAATATATTCTTAATATGATCTTAATGATTTAAGTATTTGAGGTTAGGTTGATACGAGGGTAGTTCAATAAGTCCTTAGAATGAAGTATAAAAACAATTTTTTTTGGGTAAATTTTTTTTTATTTTTCAACATAATCTCCTTGGAGCTC
>NC_046661.1:120844691-120855223 GCF_010883055.1 Belonocnema kinseyi
GTCAGCCCTGAAGATGTAAACTGCAATGTTCACGAAACGTCGGCAAACAATTCGTAGTAGTTTTTTACACGAGTGAAACCCGAAATATCTCTTTTTATCATTATAAAATTGTATAGTTCAAATCGTTAATATTTGCAAATTGAAGAAACAAAATAAAAAATGTGCAATTTTTAAACATAGTTTTTATACATACATATAAGAAAATACTGATAATAGAAAATGAATGGATATTTTTGATCTAAAATCAATGCAAAAATTCATAAGACATTTTTCAAATTTACATTTTATTTGTAATCAAAATGGCTTTTTCCAATCGTAATACAAAGAGAATTTCTCAAAAAGCAATCTTAACTTTTCGAACAAAAAGTGCCAATTTGTCAATAATTGTTTTATTGGTTAAATAAACAATTTTAACTACAGAGATGCTTCGTATGTTATTTGATTTTTTTTAATCATTTACAACTTTGAAGAATTTCAATTGAATGTAATAAAGATAATTAAAGAGTAATACATTGCAACAGACTTTTGCTAAAACTTATTTGTCAAAGTGAGCTGTTTAATTAGGAGTTTAAAAAAAACATATAGTACCTTTCTTTTGAAAAAAGTGAGGGATGCACTTGTAAGATTTCATGTCTATCTGATAAGCCGTAAACCGGTTTCAACTTGGACGAATGTGGAACGAGAACGCATAAATTTATTATAGCGAGCAATTAATGGGGTGTCAGCTCGATCGCGGGAGGTCTCGTTAAGTTCCATTATACCTGAGAGGTGGAAAATTTCATGTGGCGCTTACTTAGATCGAAACTTGGCGATAAGAGGTTTGAATCGAGAATTAGATTCGACATGACGTCTTGACAAATTGGTGCGAACAAGTACGTTTATCTTATAATCTTTGTGGAAAGAAAACTCCGTGGGAAAATATTTTAATTTTTCTGTCTTTCCGCATGAAAACTTTTCTCCGTTTTGTATCAACTCAATTGAGTCTCTTTCGATTTATCAATTAATTTACTAAAATGATTAAACCCTGTTTAATGTTAATTTAGAAATATCCCTACATGTGGTTTTAAAGCATTTCAAATATCTAGGATTTAATATATTCTGGATCCATTTCATTTCATAGCAGGGAATGTTTCCAGAAGTAGAAAGTCAACTCGAAGTTAAGTGTTCAAGGTGTTTTCGAAGAATTTATTTGATCTTTAGTGTAATTAGAAGAAATTTGATATTTGTAATCTTGTACACTCCTATAATACTATACATATATGTGTGAAGCAATCCTTTCGATCAATGGGGATATATTTCACTACATTAGTCATCGTGTCAATCTCTAAATGAAAGAATATTTGTTTGTAAGTTAAAGGCTACATCTATTTTTGGTTAATCTATTTAATTTCCTATTCCTTATGAACATTAAGTATAACTTACAGAAGGAATGTTAGACTTTGGTTTCTATCAACTAAATGTGTTAAGCGTTTAAATTTAATGAAAGGAATAATAAAATACTCAATAGCAATACAAATCATACTTTTTAATATGCGTATGTAATTGTTTTTTAATAACAAAAATTTAATTGATATAAGTATGAATATTAAATATGAAATGCTAATAAATGTACGAAACATTTAAATCTTTTGTATTGTGATTTCAACTAGCAAATTGATTTTCAATAATTGAGACGTTAAAGAAGTTAAATAGCGGAGTGAGTGGGATAAAAAAATCTGGCATCATCGCGACGGTATCGGATACCCCCTGGGTATGCTTGTTTGTCAAAAGCTCCTCCGATCGGTGACCCTGGACCTCTTTTTGCTTGTCCGACATATGGACGATGCTTAATAATATTCTCACTTTTGGACAGATTGCCACGTCAGCGCAAGGTTCACACTACAAAACCATTTACAAATGTGGTATCAGATCCACGTCTACAATTAATATAAGTCCATATTAAAACATTGAATAAATATCATCAAACTTAAGAAACTCACATCATTTACGCTTTTAAAAATAATGTTGCATTTATTTGCTGATACACATAAAATATATTTAGAATCAAAGAAAGCTTATTGGATTAAAAGGAATGATCGTACTGAATACGTCCTATAAAACATTTCTCAAATAAAAAGAAATGGTTTCATCTAAACCAAAGGCATTAAATGAATGAAGCAATTTAATAATCATTTCAGGGAGTGAAATATTAATTAGGCGAATGAACTTTGTTATTGGTTTACAGTGGTTGATGTTGTCTAACATTATTTAAATTCTTGGAAATATTTCTTTCAAGAATATTAATTTCCATCAGCTGAATTCTACGTTTTTTTTTAATTGAAAGATGTAATACGACGGGTTAAAGAATCTTAAATTGAGTATTACTTAATATATCTTGGAAACAAAGAATTGAGGTATAAACAGGATTAAATATTTTCGTGTTTCAAAAATGTGATATATTATTCACAATAAACATGTAACAAAGTTGACAAAGCCATTTTTTTTAAAATTTGAATAGTTGAAATAAATAACTTTGAACATTCATGGTAACATATGTGCAAAAGTTTAATTCGATATTATTTGTAATTTAATATAATATTATTTTAATAGTATAACAATAGTAAAAATTGTTGGCTAATTTAAAACCTTGATAAATTATTTCTATTATGAGGCATTATGCTCTGCATACCTAGCGGTATTTTTCCTCAACTACGCAATGCTGATAATCAGACATGTTGTTGATGCTAAAACAAATTTATAAATGAAACAAGTATGCTAAAATTGTTCATTAAAAAATTCGTTTCAACCAATATTTGTTCGAATTAACTAATTGCAAATCGCTTATTCCGATAATTTCTACCAACCAAAAAGATCAATATTGACATATAAAAAAAGACATTTTTTTAAATATTGGGTAAATATTTTCCTAATTTGATGCATAATTCTTATTTAATTTTTTCTTCAGTTTCGACTTTCGGTTAGTTGTTAAATATTAAAAAAAAAAGATTATTTATCTGGACAAAATTTCGTACGCTTTAGGAATAATGAACGATGTATGAAATTCTTCGTTTAAAGAGGATATACCATTTATAAATGTAGTACGTTTTGGAAAAAATCAAAGAAATGCAATATGCCATATTGTTTATTGGTGTACCATGTTTTCTTATAACCCAAAAATACATGATTTACTAGTAGAAGAAAATTTATACCTAATTTGATATTGTTAAATCGACTTCAACTAAAACGTATTTCTATCCCAAGCGTGCAGTTTTTCCCCTACATATTTATCACTTCAATGAATTGATTTCACTAAACGAAGAAAATATTTCTTATAGGGTATGCAAACCCGATTTAAAGTAACTAGATTCATCGCAGAAATGATTTATTTGAGTCGAGGTATCACTTTCTTGCTTCTAAATAATAATTATTCAACTGAAGTAAACAAATCCTTATTATAAAGAAAACAAAAGCCTTTTTTTGAATTCTGGAATTTTTTTAGCGTTTGAATAAACTGTGCAATCGCCTTCAAATCATCTTTAATAGCTTTCTCTGCAAATGCGAAATCAAGTGCTTTCACTTACAGTTACTCGGGAATCACCTTCAATCATTAGAGATTTATTGAGCCATCTTTTTCAATCATCTTTATCCAGCTGTGCAACATGAGATTGCAATTTCCTGCAGTGAATTTAAGTCACTGGTAGTCATCTGTAATCACCGAAAAAACTTTTCTGATGTCAGCACCAATTACACTTACTTCACCATGAATTCATTTTCAGTCATCTGCAATAACTGACCATCACCTGGAAACAGCTGCAAAATCACATGCAATCACTCATATCACAATTGAAATCACAAAAAGTATGCGATCTCTGAAAAACTGACGCATTCATCCAATATTTCATTCCTTTCATCCAAATTTTTATGTGCATATAGCATACGGGGTCTGCTTATAAAACATCCGACTTTGTGCTCTAACTTTATGCATAATTATGCTATTGTCAGAAGCAGGTATTATTCGTTTACGGGTGACATATGTGAGGCCACTTATTAAATGAAATGTACCTGCGAGTTTTTAGCCGACCAGTGTACGTAGTTGCGCAAATGCCTAAGCATGTATTCGTTGCATCTCAGGATGACGGCACGCACCGAACATAAAGGCCTGCATTAAATATGGCCAAAAACTTTGCCATTCATGTGCAAAAACCGTCGAAAAACTCTAAGTCAGAGAAGTTGATTAACACCTTTCTCTTATATAAATGTGTCATCAGTCTCATTCTTAAACCATCCGCGTAGCATTGTGTACATCAAAGGAGTGAAATATTTCTTCCATACGGTACAGCGGTATAGTAACGTCGATAGACCGTGAAATAGGAATTTCTTCTTAAACTCGATCTGATAATTATTACATCTGTTAAAAAATTCCTCGTTGTGGGCGACATTTACTATTACCACCTCGACGTAGATTCAGATGGTAGGAAATTAAAACCTAGGTCAATGCGTCTCCGTCCAGTATCTAGCCCTAATTTTTCGATAGGAGAATATAACAATTGTTTATTATGCACTTCATTTTTGACGAACCCAGTTTTCGTTTAATTGTATCACTTTTAAATCTTTATCTGACGCAATTTTACATTAGTAGGAATGAATTTAAAGGTCCAAAACATTTATCCTCATGTGAGAGAAAGTATTTTCTGCTTAACCTTTAGAGGACGGGAAAATTTCCGTTCAAATCGAGTTTTCATTTGATCAAAAATTTATGCATCATTTCTACATAAAACTCATTTCAAGTCCCCGACCTGACAGGTGGTCGATATATCGACCACCCCCGTCCGCAACGTAAAGGCCAATATAAAAAAAAAACCATTTTGTGACATTTCACCGTTATAGTTTGGTATACCCATATTTTTTGATGCACTGAGAACGAAAAAAATAGTGAAAGAAATGCTGAAGGCACCCTTGACCTTGAAAATCACCATCTCAAGGTCACTTTTTATATCTTAACGTTATGGTTGGCATACCCATGTTTTTTGAGGCGCTGAATAAGAAAAAAATAGTGCAAAAAATCGTGAACGCAGACGTGACCTTGAAAATCGAGATTTCAAGGTCAAGTGATACATTTATTTGCTTGTTTCTATTTTAGCATCAAAGTTGGTATATGCATGTTTGTATGTGCCTAGTATTAAAAAAATAGTGGCAAAAATCTTGACATCATTCTTGACCTCAGTATGACGATCTTTTTCATACCAAAAGTGCAATGAGCTCTAACTATAGCCATGATGCAATTGATGATTATTTGATCAATGAAACTGATTGCATTACTCGAAGCAAACGAAGTAATAAACGTTTACAAGTCAATGCATCTGCGTCTGTGGATGAATCTAATAGATCTACATCTTCTGACGAACCTGATCTATTTCAGTCATCTCATGAAGCTAGCGAAACAGAGTCACTCGATGAATCAGAACTCCCTCTTGGAATACGTCTCGAAAATACCTTGAAAGACCTCAAGTGGACGGAAAATGGTGTTTTCAATCCTATCATATATCGCTTCATTGATGAAAATCATGGTGTGCAGCTTAATGCTGAATTAGATGATACAAGTTCTCCTGATCAAATTTTCAAGACATTTTGTGATGAAGAGTTCATGGATATGATATGTGTGCTAACGAATATTTTCGTACTGAGCGGATCTAGATAAATGTATAACCGAGTTTTTAGTAAAAAAAATTGGTTTTAACCTTGGAATGACGATTATCAAGGTGGAAAAGTCTCCAGGATGTTTCTCACTATTTTCCCCTTATTCAACACACCAAATTTTGCCCGATCACATCAAATAGTTAGTGTGCATTGGGTGGTCGATATTTCGACCACCTCTAAAAGTTAAAGAAAAATGAAAAAATATTCTTGAGTCGAGAATATTTTCGTGTTCTTGAAGAATCTTTTGAAGTTCGTGAAGCAAGAATAATAAATTACAAAAAGCTAAGTTTTTTTTATCGACAGTTGCTGAAGATGCACTTTGTATGCGTAAATACTAAATACGAAGGTAGAATATACGCATAAGGGGAAATAGGAAGACAACGACCCGATGCTCGTTGGTTGTCGTATGCAGGTAAGCATACCGTCGTCCACTCTAATTTGAATGTAACAACGTTCCGTTCGGGCTCAACCTGATACTATCTCTGACTCTGCTGGTCCGAAAGGCCTCAGTCTCTCTTGCATTTCCTCTCTTCCTCCAACTCTCGAGTCAGGAGCAAGCTGAAACTATGCGAATACGAACACGGTATACATGCTACAAAGGGAATTATTATTGGACGAGATAGCGAGTTTCATTTGCGAATACTGCTGCTCTTTGTAGCGGCAGTTCGAACAATTTCCATTGAAGTTCCTAATTATTATTGTTCAAAAATACATTGAGGAATAGCGCGGGTCGGAAGTACAAATGTTTTATTTTCACTGCCACCATATTCAGACTGGCGCCACAGTTATGATTTATTGTAAATTATGGTAATTTATCAGCTATTTATAGCTTATCGTTTCAAATTGGTCCAATCTGTCAAACAATCTGTCAACGTGTTCAGTTTGAAGGCGATTATGTTACTTTCTCACTTTTATCTTCACTTCCACTTTTACGAAATTCATGATGTTTCTTTCAATTGTTGTGGAAATTTAAATTTGAAAAAAACACCTGTCATGAATTTAAAAAACAATGGCCGTCGAAGTGAGGGTGAAAACGTTTTACATGTATGATTTACATTATTTGTATTTATTCATGTACAGTTTCTAGCGCTAGATAGGCTGATAAAGATGCAGGTGGTACATATTACAAATGAAACTTGACGGCGATCGATTTGACGATTGAAATTAAAAATAGATATTTAAAAAGAGTAAAGAAATATACTATAATATACATAATTAGATTTAGGCTATTAACGGTAATATATTGTAAATATACATGCGCAAATACACACACTGAAAAACAAATGCATTCGTGCACATACTCATATATATCTTTAATTTCAGGACTTGAGTGTTACTAATCTGCAATTTCGAGGGTAGGATTTGAAGTATTAAATAAGTGCCCAAAAGGAGGTATCTAAAGTGGTACTATGAAGGTGAATTTCGAATTGTTATAAGTGGTTTCTTACAAAGAAGAGCACCATAAATGCATAAATAATATACCTTTGCATTTGACACATACGTTGTAGTTATATATTTTTAGTACTATTGTACTTTTACGAAATTTAGAATGTGTCGATTGATCTTTGTCAATAAAATCCAATAGGTTAGAAATACAGTGCGGAGCTTCATTACGGAATTGGAGAACTCTAAAGATTTCCCTCGAAATGTTCGAAATTCTTGTTATTCCAAGTAAGCGAGCAATGGAGAATATAGCCTAAATCTTTAAAAAAATCTACAAAAGCGATGATACGCCCACCGATCAAGGGAGGACTTAAAGTTGTAATTGTTTCCGGTGATGCAGAGGATAGAGGTACTATGATTAAAGTCATATTTTTAGCAGGAATAAGAGTAAGGACATTTTTTAAGGCTCACTGCACACACACAAATAGCTAGGGTCGGTGCTCAGGTTTTAGCCACTGCTCCTCTTGTGGCGACTAAGAACAACTGAATTTGAGTTTCAAAAGATATGAATTTATTTAGAAGTGGTCAAAAACTTCAAACATCTTCTCTCATAAGATAATGTTGCGCGACTGTCGCAATATGATTCTGTGTGAGTTCAAATTTAGTTGCACAGATGACTATGGTTTTATAGGTTATCTTACAGTTTAATTGTAATTCAATGACAAATAAAGTTGAAAATATATTGATTTTCATTAAATGAAATTGAGTGGTAAATAGTAGAACATATTTATCAATCTTTTCCAGTTTTAGCCGCGGATGGCCAAGACTGGAAAGAATATTGACGCACCCTTTGGCCAATAAATTTGAAAATTTGAAAATAAATTGGAATTGAGTTTTAAGCAAAAGTGCTAGCACATCGAATTCTTTATGTTTAAATGTAGTCATAGATGCCTACCGGCTATTTTAGGCCAAGACAGAGATAATCCGTACTACGCGTTTTTGAAAAAAACTGTTTTTTGTTTTTTCGCAAGTAAAGATCATATCCTTAAATTTATGAAATGATATCCTTACTTGTTGGTTATTACGTTAATTTTAATTAATTTTTTCAAAAATAAAATAAATTACTAAAAATGGACTAAAGTAACATGTATGTTCACAAACGTCAAAGTTTTATTTTTTGATTGTTCGTTTTTAGTTCAATGAAAATTCAAAGAACGTGCTGCATGAAAATATTTAGGTTTCTAACCTTTAAAGAATCGAAACGTTGGTTTTTATTTTTAAACTTGAAGAAATATCACTTTTAAGAATTAAAAATCTCATTTTTCTCGAACACGATGCAGAATACGAATAATTTTTCACATTTGAAAATTATTTCACTTACTGAAATCTATAAATTTATATACTCATCAGATGTTTAAATAGTGTATTTTAACAAACTATGTCAAAAAATAGAAAAAATAAATTTAAATAGACTAAAATAGCGCTTACTATGATATTGTTTATGAATTAGAAAAGAACTTTTTTAAAAATAAAATGGTAAAGTTCGTTAAGCTGAAGTTGTTTTATTCAACCTTAATCAACGATTATTATTAATTTTTTTTTTAAATACATAAGATAAAAATCCGGCAAAGGTATACTTTTATAGATTTCAGGAGGTGTAAACATTTTTTTAATTAATGATTCGCTTTTAAAGACTTACAATTATGTTTCTTTATTTTAAAACTAAAAACTAATTTTTGTTTAATCAGGAGGTCAGAAACCCTGATATTCTCATGCAACATCTTCTTCATATTGCTAAGGTACTAGAAACAAACGTTTTTAGAGACAAAATGTTAACATTTGTTAAACTAAATGCTATTTTCTTTGATTTTCATCGATTTTTTTCGATCAATTTGGAAAATTTGATTACACATTTTTTTTAATGTAGTAAATGTTTATTTTGATAGATTTCAGAAAGGGACGAAATTTTAAACTACGAGCTGTTATTTATATATTGAATCGTTTTCCAAAAAAGTGAGATTTTCAATCATTTATTTTCTGTTATCCGGATTTTCAAGGGAAGAAAAGACAGATAAAGAAAGGCCTAAATTAAAGAACAAATCGAAAGACAAAGAAACTAAGTTAGGCATTAAGAAAAAATATTAGGATAAAAATCAGTAGATCAATAGAATTTGAATATATTAGTTTCAAAAGATTATTCTAGTCGTTCCAGAAGAAACTTGCAGTATTTTAATGTTAAGTTGTAATACTGAGTTGTAAAAATTGTTTGCAAAAAAATTAATTTTTTCAATAGTTTTGATTGTTTTCTTTTTATCTAATATTAATTCACCTTGTGCTAGCATACTTTTTAAATCCCATATTATAATTTCTCACTTTTCAAGTTATTGTTATGGCCCAAATTGGTACAAGATGTGTCCAAAAAGAGAAAATAAATGACCAAAACTGTAGTAATTCAAGTTTTTTCAAATTTCTCATTTTTAGAATTTGGTTTCAATACGGTTGTAGTAATGTAGGATAGTAGAAATCCACTGCATTGTTTCTACTTCTATTACTGTAGGCTATTCACAATTAATGTCAAAATTCTCCAAGCTTATGGCCCCACCTCAGTGGCATATTATAAACTAGAATTGATGAATTTTAACCATCGGTAATCAGAGAGCCCTTTGTATGTACAAACTAAAGTTTTGTTTCCATTTCTTCAATGGACCCATAACACGTCTTGTGTTCGAGATTGTGACTGTAGAGTGCTATATTATAAAGTACAATTAATGTATTTTTTTAGTGTGATTTTAGCTCCTTTAATACACGTCAAATGTGTGACTAGCTGAATTAATTTTTCAAAGTTACTTGTAAATATATTTCAATTTTTCTTAGAATTAGTTTAAAAGGTGACCTGAAAAAATCAGTTAAATTTTTCAGAAATGCAATTTTGAGTTTAAAGTAAAATTTAAATAAGAATCATTTAGTTTTTTTTTAAAATTAATATTCGACAAATTTTGGGGAATTTTAATTACATAAAGGGGGAGGGTCAGTAAGGCCGGTTTTTGGCCTAATTTATTTTTTGATCAAAAAATCGAGGTCAAATCGAGAGAAAACGGTAAAAAAATCCAAAAAAATACGTTATAGGTTTTTGGAGTCGCTAATTACGAATCTGGTATCCGTTGAACTCTATCGCTTCAGGTTCAAGGTCATTTGAAGGTCATTTGAAGGTCAAATCGAGAAAAAACGGTAAAAAAATTTAAAAAAATATGTTATAGGTTTTTGGGGTCGCTGATTACGAACCTGGTGTCCGCTGACCTTTATCGCGTCAGGTTCAAGGTCATGTCTCGATTTGACCTTCAAATTACCTTCAAATGACCTTGAACCTGAACCGATAGAGTTCAACGGATGCCAGATTCGTAATTAGCGACTTCAAAAACCTATAACGTATTTTTTTGGATTTTTTTACCGTTTTCTCTCGATTTGACCTTCCA
>NC_046661.1:120855323-120900116 GCF_010883055.1 Belonocnema kinseyi
GGGATACTTATAAGATACTACCATGATTTTTTCAGATTTTTTGGTCCAAAAATAAATTAGGCCAAAAACCGGCCTTACCGACCCTCCCCCTTTATATATTTTTAAGCTAGGATATTTTCCTTATTAAATCTTTGGTAAATTTGAGCACTTTTAAATATTTAAAAAAAGTTTATGGAGATTTCCTTAAATAATAAGTATTTTGACAAACTTTTAGGGGATGTTCCAAAAATTTTGGGGAGTTTAATTAATATTCCACGCTGATGTATTATCATATGATCCCTACTAGTACCCGATCGATACTAGCCCCGACTAATCTACCGTGACGCTACTGGTCCGGGGCTAGTCAGATGACTCGACCAGCCCCCGACTTCAAGTGGGGTCGATTGGTCGGGAACCAGACTAGTTTCCCATTTGAATTTCTACACGGGTATTAAATTAACATATCGTGCACTAACATCTTCGAATTTTAATATTACTAATAGTAATAGTTAATTCTACGTTAAAAGGTATAATTTTCTACACTATTTCAGATCCTAATTTAGCGGAACTGTGAGTGGTAAACAATTTGGACAAATAAATAGTAATTCAAAACTTGGGTATTAAATAGAATGAGTACAAACGTAGATCCCTGAGGAACACCACTCTTAATCCTCTAATAATCATACTCCACGTAATTGCTAATTTGTACTTATTCAGAAAGATTACTAAGATAAGATTCAAACCATTCAAAAACAATATTTAAAAGGTGAAGCGATTTGAACCTAGTCAATAGTAGATTACTGTTAACTGTATCAAACGCCTTAGATAAATCAAAAATGACAACAACCGTAATTCTTCTTTTATCTGTTGCCAGATCTAGGTCTGAAAAACTTTAAATGAAGCTGTAAGTGTACTATGTCTGGGTTGAAGCCAGATTGCATCAATAGAAAAAGGGTTGAAAAATCATCTGTTTTCAGTTATCAGATGATATTCCCACCTTTAGAGATGCGTTTTAGATGTACAAGAGAATAGGGCAAATTACTGGAAAAATAATGTAGTACTATCAAAAGTAGAGGGAACTGAGGATGGGGAAGGAGTGGTATTTGCAAGTGGGCTTTGTGATAAAAGCTGTGAAAAGGTTTTGTAAGGGAGAAATTGTAACCAGGAGCTCGGTGTTTAGGATGAATAAGTCCAAGCCATCTTAAAAGAAGTCAGATTTGTAAAATTTACTGGCCTGTTTTCTTTTTGTATTAATGTCCCTTAATTTACGGTATTCGGAAACAATAATACTATTTTTTCTTTCAGCCAATCTACGTTTTCCTCTCTTTCTTTAATGAAATCATTGACATAAGAAGCGATCCAAGCAGTGATCCAAGGAGTGGACTTATTTTTTGCTTAAGGGCATGTAGAAGCATGCGTTATAAAAAATTATTCTACATTCCTCATTCTTGGCTCAAAATGGCACATATGCAAATATATTATAAAAGGTTTAGAATTATTCGCGAGGCGTCTTGCCGCTCTTTCCTAACGCATCGATTAGTTTCTATTTATAGCAATTTGGCGTGGAGTCTCATGACTTTCTTGGAAGTACCGGCCACGAGATAAAGAATCGTCCTTGCATCGCAATTGCGCGTCTTTGCACTCGCGTAAAGATCCAATGTAAACGTGAAGAAGAAGGAAAAGAGGTGGAAAAAGGTCGAGGACTTTGGGATGCGCCTCAGGTGGCTACCGGGAAGGCATCGGTGACTCGTCGTGCATTCGAGATGCAACTTGCTGCACCGTACGTCAATCATCCGGGGACGTCTCCGTCATCGCACACTCTGCATGTAATATCAAGCAACGGCCCGTTGCCAATCGCGTAAACGTTTTCTGCCTAGGCTCCAATGAAGGCAAAAATATTACCAAGAAAGAAAATAAAAGTATTCTATAACGACCTCACTTAACACGTCGGATAAACTACATTTGTGATTACTTCCAGCAAAACAAACTTTGTTTATGACATGTATGTACTCGAGAGTGCTACTGGAATCAGTACTGTTTTTCATTTATCTGCAGACAAGCATACTATTGCTGATGAGAGTCCACGGAAATTTTATTTAACTGTTAACTGTTAGATTGTAAGATGGGCTAAAAATTCGTTGAATCTTAAATGTACTAAAATTACTAATATTATATTCATTATGTTCCGAAAAATTTAATAAATTCTACAATTAGAATGATTTACCTTCAACATTTCTTTAGTTTGGACGATTTACAATTAAAAACTTGATTTTGGTCTTCAAAATCATCAAAATTTACGAATGTTTATTTATAAATATTCAAAATTGAGAAAACTTCAAGTTGGCAAATGTAAAAGTATAAAATCTACACGATTTGGATTCTTAATTAAAAAAGATAGCATTTTTTGATGTAAATTTATTTTATTTATGAATTTTCAAATTGAATTTAATAATTAATTTTAGTCAGTATGAGGCCTAAATGATTTACTGTGATTTAACTTCATTATTAAAACATGCCAAGCTATTATTTTACTAATAAATCTTGAATTCTATTGAAACAATGCATATTCTCGGAAGCGAGTCTGAGCCCTGATGTTACCCTCCTTATTGTTTCATTTGTTTTTTTGGCACTATACTAGTTGTAAGCAAAGTTAAAATTTTTTAGATGTTTATGTTTAGAAATAGTCAATTAAAATCTTTAAAAAATGAAACTGTCTATTCTGTGAGTCTCTCCAAATACTAGTTTGCAAAGTAAAATTATTTTTGATCTCTGTAATAAATATTTTTGTTTTAATTGGCATTTCTGTTAATAAAAAATTTAGGTTAGTTGTGAGAATATCTATTTAAAAAAATCGTAGTTCAAATTTCGCAACTTTTTGGCAACGACTAATGTAATAATTAATTAATTTACTACATTTATTATATAATTATAATATAATTATAATTATAACATAATTATTTAATTAATAATTCGTTAATTTTATTTAATCATTTTTTTGCATTAATTTTTTCAGGTACCTCCTCATCACTTACGACTGGCCTCAAATATGATAAAATTATATTAAATTCAATTAAGATTCATATACGTAATGTACTTCATATATAAAATTTTTCAGGATCAACTTTAGAAAAATGAAAACCCTCTTTTAACATTGGACACTTTAAGGTCATTTAAACTTAAAAAATGTCTGCATACCCTCGGGTCAAGGTCAAACTAGACCTATGACCTGATTACATATTCTAACGTAAAATTTATAGTTTCGATTCTGAATGTAAAAAGAGGGCTTCCAATGGTCGAAAAATTGATTTTAATATGACCTTGACGGTCATAGTCAAGGTCATGGTTATGGTCACAACTGAATATGTACGCAGGTCATAAGTCCAATTTCATCTTGAACAAGAGATATGCAGGCCTTGTTTGAGTTTAAATGACCTTAGAGTGACCTTTAAGCTTATAATAGACCTATGGCCTGGGTACATATTTAAACGCAAAATTTACCGCTCTATCGATTGTCAATGTAAAAAGGGGGTTTCCATTTGTCTTAAAGTTGACCTTGGAAAATCTTTAAATTCCTGGGACTTTTGTGACACTCTGCAAACAAACTTTCTTTAATTTCATTCTTTCGAGTTAATAGCATCGTATATGTAAATACGTCAACAAAAAATTATGTCAATTTGAATGTCAACGAAAAATAAAAAATTTTAATCTAAGAAGTATTACTTAAAGTGTACGGAAGCATTATTGCTAATTATTCAGAGAAATGAAAATAGGTAGAATACCGTCCCATAAATTTAATGTTATTTACAGGAGTATTTCTTAAGATATTTATATAAGACCTCTGAGATTTATCCAATTTTACTTCCTCCTTTAAATTTCTTAATCATGTCATTTCTTTAAAAAATATTTCTTCCATTATATGCATTTTTCAAATCACTTTATCACTTTTTTAACACAATTTTCAGCAAATCTATTTAAAAAATTGATAAGGCGTAAAAATTGTTGTATTGTTTATTTTATTATTAATAATTATACAATATACATACGGCAATCGTAATTCATGTTGCATGTTACCTTATTCATTATAGTAATATAAAAAATTCTTAATTGCAGAGTATAAATGTTAAATAACAATCTTCTTTAAAAGGATTTTATCGAATATAATAATAAATTCGTTGATAACAAGCAAAAATATAAGAATAGGATAAGAAAAACAAACTGCAGTTTGCATATTTATTATTTTTTAATTATTGAGAAGAGATTTTTTCTACTTATTCTTGGATTAATAATCAAAAAATTAATTCTGAATGTGTAATTTATATACTTAAATTATAAGAAGAAGATAGTGAGAAGGACAAGAACAAGGAAATTGAAAGAGTTTATGAGGATTCAGGGATTTTTGTTTGCGATGACTATTGAAATAATCACTTTCATCATTTTAAAATATAAAGCTGTGAATATCCATCTATTAACATTTCTTTGCTGGGATATTAAAAATAATTTCAATTAGTGTAAAATTACGTATTCAGAATCAGCAAATGCTTATTGGATTCCCCAGCATCAAGGCATTTTTCACGGTGGCTCGAGTAAATCTCAATCAGACAGAAGAAATTGGGCGGAATGCTTGACGTCTCTTTTATTAAGTTCTTAGTTATATTCCATTAAGCGTTTTATAGTGGTATTTATTTTATGCCAATAAAATATATTTTTTTAAAAATATTTAGTTTTTATTATAATACAAGATCTTTTTTTTTAATTTGAAAGAGAAATTTGGTTATTCTTTGAAATAGGGCAAATTTCAATAAAAAAGATCTTTAAAACATTTTAATTACGATACATACAGAAATATTATATTAGTCTACCTTTCTACTTAAATAACGAAGAATAAAGTTATAATTAACACTTTATTAAATATATGAAATTTTTAATCTGGCAGAAATTTCTTCAAATCAGTAAAATCACATTGTAATTTTGTTTGCATCTGAAACAAGTAAGAAGATGGATAGATGTATAAGTATTTCATTACGTCCGTTTAGAGACCTCCAAACATACAAAAATGGACATTTTATGCACATTTCGAGTAGTAACGTAGTACTTAGATTGTATTAAATTAATCCTGATTAGATTCTGATTAGATATTCATAAAGTCTCCAAGGTTAAAGAATTTAAGAAAATAAAAAAAGTATTTACATTTCGACTGAAGTACAATAACACTGTGGCTGAATATTTTGACACTATAACTTTCTTTAAATATATGGGTGATTCTACTTTTAAAGCTTAAATCTCAATCTTAATTTGAACCTGAAATGAATTTATCATTCACCTGTGTATTTTATAATTTTCTTTGATAATGATGTTTTTTGCAAATAGCCAAACTTAAAAAATTCCATAAGAAGCCAATAAGCTCCCGTCTAGAAATTTCCCCGGTTGGCCCTAATACAACAAGGTTTCTGGTCGGATCCCGGTCGGGCTACCCCTGACTGGGTTTCATGGACAGGAACCGGGCGGGAGCCGGTCGGGCTACATTTTTCTCGAATCACGTAGTCTGGGGCCGGCCGGTTACTGGCCGGGCCAACCCTGGTTATATCCCATGGTCGGGAGCCAGCTGGGCACAGGTCAGGGTAATGTTTTTGTAGAAATTACACATTTTTTAAGAGCCGTGATATTATCAAAGACGTAATTATTGACGCTAGATGAATTATTATTTGAAAATTATAATTTAAAGATTTATTAGATCAGTGAAACAAAAATGAGCTTTTTTAAATTCTTAAAAAAAAACATTAAATTTTTCGAATAATTAAACATTTTAAATTAAACTGTTATCGATTCTGTCATGTGCAACAACAGAAATGATACAATTTTTATAAACTTCTCTGTATTCAGACAATGTTTAGCCTGTACAATTTCAAATTTACCGCCATATATAGCGCCTGCTGTGTCTGTCGTCTGCATAGACACTCAGTAATTTTCAGTTTGGCCCCTGGAACGAGAATGCTCCTTGCACTCACGTCGCGTCGTCTCTTCGAAGTTCGCAATTAAAATCGAGACTCGTAGTTAAAATCAACCTTATTTCAGTAATTAGTTTGAATCCCCCACTTAGTGCGCGAATAATTATTATTTTTAATTAAAATATAGTCTTGTTCGGCCGGATCCCTGATTGGAATCCTACACGGGCATAGCAAATGTAAAGTTAGTGTGGAAAACATCTCAGGGGTTTTGAGTGTTTATAACACCTCCCCTCCCTCCTCTGTTTCATATACGGTCAACAAATTATTTATTTAAAAATATTTGTTTGCTTGAAAGTAATCTACTCTGATATCAATAAAAAAAATGTTAAATCTTTTTTTTTTACACTGGGACTGGAAAACCAGTGAAAAGTTAATTGAATTTCGATGACTAATCACTGACTTCAATTTACTAATTATAAGCTCAGATATTGTACATTGACTCAAGGAAATATTAGTGCGAACATGGATGACACACTATTTTCTTGATTTAGTTATATTATCTCGTATTAAAAAAACAATAAGCAGAAAAATCCAGAGGTTATTCTTAACCACCAAACGGCGCTGTCGTATTTTGACAAGCGTGAGGATAAAAATTGAAAAAAAAGCTGAATGAGAAATGTTTGCTACAAAGAATGAAAATTGATTGACTTCTGTGTTCACAAGAATTAAGATGAAGTGGGTGTGCATTAAAATAGGGACAAAGACAATAGCTCAATGTTATTTTTCATATTGCTTTGGCAAAATCCATCTGTAATTAACTCATTCGAAGTTAATTTTCTAATTTCAGAGTCGATTTCAAATGCAAGACTTTTGAGATTGATTTACGTGTATGAGACTTCAGGAACGATAATAAGCATTGGGCTTATATCGCCAAGAAAACTGTCTTGTCTGGACTTGGCAACGCCTATGTGCCAAGGTATGAATTTCATGGCACGTCGAGTTTACACGTGCGTGTGATTATGCCATAATATAGCGCCGTCAAAAAGCCGCCTTTGTCGAGAATGACTTGCTGCTTAAAAATTAATCATTCTATTGAATCCACATTTTTCAATGATGTAGTTGATTATGATATGTCAGGTGAAGAATGGATTAAATTACACGAGCATTCTTATTTCTTTTTTTTACTCTCAAGACTGTACAATAATAAATTTTGGATGTGAAATCTCAATTTGAATTTAAAATACAAACAATTACTTTAATCGCTTATACATTTATTAAACTGCATGTCGCCGTTTTCGATTATTCTCAAAACAATTTGAAATAATTTAAAACTATTGTTGTCGGTGAACCCGCGGTTTCCCCGTTTAAAATAAGAAGTACACAAACTTCAGGTTTCCGATTAATGTAAGTTATCTACACAGAAAAAGCAGAAGATAAACTTTACATCGATTTCGGACAAAAGATTCTCTGTGACAAAAATTAACTTCACAGGATAAACTTTACACAAATATCGGTTAAACTTTCCTTTGTTTTTCCATGACAAACACATGTTTTTTTAAAAGACGCGAAGTTACCTAAACAAAACTTTATCGCTTTACACATTTTCCTGCCACAAAATTTATTTTTAGTTTTTCATGTGTAAATATTTTCATAAATTAATACTAATAAATCGATAAAACTGAGGTCTTCCGCAATTTGAGATAAAAAATTGATTTGGATCAGTTCAAGAGACATAACATAGAATATAAGTGGGCCTGAATACGAAAACTTAGTTTTTCATAATCTCGGTTGAAATTAAAAACTATGTTTTTAATATTTAAACTTACCTATAAAGTTAAGACACTATAATTGATTAAAGATTAAATATTATAAGATATTAGCGATGAAATATTTTTAATTTTTATAAATTTTTAAAAAGTAGAAAGTTTTAAGTTAACAATTTTTAATAATAATCACCAGATGTTAAAGAGATTCCTTTTTGTTATAGTTAAGTAGATGTAAACGAAAAATTTTTTCCCTGCTATTTGTATTAAAAAATTTTGAAATAGTATGAATATTTTTCTTGAAAATTTTAAAATAAAAAGATTTGAGTCTTATTTGAATTTTTAAACAAAAATTCAGATTACAGGATTAAAATTTTTTTAATTTTTGAAAAGGAATAATTCTTCCACTGAGATAAGTGTGAATTTTCAACCAAGAAAATAAGCTTTCAACGAAGGAGTTTAACTTTCAACCAAGCAGTTTTATTTTCGTTAAAAAGATGAATTATCAACTAAAATTATGAATATTGAAATGGAATAATTGAATTTTCAACTAAAAACGATATTTTAAAACGATATTTTAAAAAATAGCTAAATTTTCAAACAAACGAGATGAAATTTTAATAAAGAAGTTTAGCTTTTAACTCAGTAGTTTTAATTTATAACCGAAAAGATAGATTTTCGACTAAAAAGATGATTTTTCAACCAAAGATGTAATAATTAAATTTTCAATATAATAATTAAATTTCAACCAAAAATCAAACGAATTTTCAACAAAATAGTGAAATTTTCAAACAAAGAGATAAACTTTTAATAAAGGAGTTTAACTTGAAACCAAGTAGTTTTAATTTATAACCAAAAATATGGATTTTCTACAAAAAAGATCAGTTTTCAACCAAAGATGAAATAATTAAATTTCTAATCAAAGAATTCATTTTAAACCAAAAATCATACGAATTTTTAATAAAATAGTGACATTTTTTACCAGAGAGATAACATTTTATTGAAGGAGCTTAACTTTGAATTAAGTGGTTTTCATTTATAGCAAAAACGATGAATTTTTACCTAAATTGATAAATATGTCACGAGAATACTTGAATTTTCAACAAAAAAGATCAATCCTTAAACAGTGTGATTCATTTTCTACCAAAAAGCTAGGAATTTTTAACTGTGAAGATTAACTTAAAAAAAAGATGAATATTTGACCAAAAATGAAAACTCTAATAAAAAAAATTAATGTCTATGCAGAGACATGCATTTTGAATTAAAATTATGGAATATTTAATTAATATCGTTATCTTTAAGTTCAAAAGAAGATAAATTTCCAACTAAGAAGATTAACTTCTACAGAAAAAAATGAATTTTCATAAAAATACATGGACTCCCAACTAAAAAAAGTAAATTTTCAACAATAAAAAAACATATTTTGAAAGCAATAGTTACATTTTCAAACAAATTGATGAATTTTCAACTAAATTATCTTTGCAACTAAATATTTCAACTAAATGAATCTTTAACTGAAATAGTTAGAATTTACACCAAAAGTAAAAAATAATCATTGTTAACATTAACAAAACTTTCAACAAAATAAATTATTTAGCAATCAAGGAGATGAATTTTAAAATAAAATTAATAATCTTTAAACAAAAAAATTAACATTTAATCAAAAAAATTTAACTTCAAACCAAGTAATTTAATTTTCATTGAAGAAAGATAAATTATGAACGGAAAATGTAGTATTTCATATCTCAATTAAAAAAGAGTTTAATTTTTAATCAGCGAATAAGTTGTTGAATTTTCAAGCCAAAAGATGCATTTCCAACAAATAAGATTAATTTGCTATTAAAAAGAACGAATTTATAACAGAATACAGAATTTTTTAAATTAGAAACTATTAATTGTCAACAAATAATATAACTAAGAATGCCAATTTGCAACCATATGATTCAATTTTTAACCAAAAAAGATTATTCAGTCCTAAAAGAAAGAAAAATACACACAAATGATAGTTTTAGAGGATAAATAATTTTGAAAATAAAATTAAATTTCCGAATAAATATTTCTGTTTTAAGTTTATTTGTTTCTAAGGTTATAGTATATAAATATAATAATACAAATAAAATGAAAACATAAATGCTTATTCCACATTTTTACTTCATATTCAAAATTATTTATCCTACAAAACTATAATTTGGGTTACATTTTTTTCCTTCCATGACTGAATGATCTTTTAAGGTTAAATATTCAATCATATGGTAGAAAATTGGTCTTCGTTTTTTGAAAATAATCGTTTTCATTGCAAATTCCCCTAATTTGTTGAAAATTCATCTTGTTTAGTTAAAAATGCCATGGGTTTAAAATTTATGTTTTTGGTTGACAATATAAATATTTCTTCAAAAATCCGCCTTTTTGGTGGAAAATAAATATTCTTTATAGAAAATTATTCTATTTTGTTGAAAATTCATATTCTCGTATTGAAAAATGGAAATAAACTCTTTTCTTTTTAATAGAAACCTTTTTTTAGTTAAAGAAATTCCGAAAGTTTTAAAAGGTTTGAAAAGATTCTAAAAATACTCAGATCCTTATTTATTACTGAAGTATCCGTATTTTGAAATAAAAAATATTTTTTTGTCTTGTTTTTATAGGGCTTCTGAATATTAAACCGAAAGTAGCTATTTTTACTCTTTTGCCATATAAGCTTTTAGAATCTTTATTAGTAAACTGCTTAATTATTACAAAACACTATTTTTGATTATAGCATGTAGTTTTTTCAGCAAGTTAATTTAAAAGATATAAAAAATGGTTTAAAAATAACAAGAGTTAAGGGATATAAAAATGATAAACAATAATTAAAAGTACTCTTATCTACAAGAAGAAGCTTAGAAGTTTAGAAAGTTTCATAAGTTTAATCCGTGGGAAAATAAAAATAAACAAATCTAATAAATTGCTTGAAATAATAAAAAAGGTTATTTATAAACATTCTGATAATAAGAAATCTATTTTATTTAAAAAAATGTTGTTTTGCAGAATTGGTTTACCATACAAGTTTTCATATATTAATTGGCTGCGGTACACAGACAATTTAAATGGACCAATAACCAAAATGAAAATACAATTTATAAAATTCGTTCTCCGCATGTAGAAATAAATTTAACAAATTCATCGAATTATTTTATCGCACTGCCGACTAATTTCGCTAACTGCGTAAAGTGGGATACACTTATAATGCTTTTCGAATTTCGAATGAAATTACCCAAAGCCATTAACTAACAACTTTATTATTATTCGTCCATAGAGCAACGAATGAAATATATTAGTCAACCCCAGGAGAGGTCACCGCTTAATTCAGATGCGTTGTCGCGTTGAATAATATTTCGCCGGATATCTAAATGGTTTTATAAAACAACTCGACATATTTTTCAGATCGAGGCAATAACGTTTTGTCGATATGTGACCCAGCTTCGCGATACGTTTGCAAGGAAATATATTTCATTTTATGAGGACCTTCCGCTTATGATACTCCTTCAGGGATCTGTGTTCAATGACGTTTTCTTTCTCGCTTCAAATGAACCAGTTAAATCTCACTGGTCGAAACAGTCATAAGTGTGTCACTGACAATCAGCGAGATTTCGTTGGTTCAGTGAATGGAATTCCGTTATTGGCTTAATCAGTTAGGTTCACTGTTAGTTACCAGTAGTCCGTCCTATAAATTGTCGTCCGTCAGCTGGTTAGGTTTGACACTTATTAGCATTCATCATTTTTGTACAAACCTTTCCAGACTCTTTTAAAAACAATACATTCAAAGCAATAAATGGCAGCCGGTGAATAGAACGCACGCACGACTGGAGGTTCATGTCTTGGCCACGTGGAGCACTATATCACTGGTGTCATCACTGGTTGAATCGATCATTTAGCGTCACTGGTATATTTAAGTAACTGTTTTAATTGAGTCACTTACTTGCTCGCCGAGTCAAAATCGTAAAATCCGGTAGTCGATTGGTGTCTGATACGAGATCGAGCGTAAACTACGTTACCAGCTTTTGAGTAAGATGTTCCTGGAAGGGTACAGTTCAATAATTACTCAGCAAGTCTAAAAATTACTTTCATTTTTCAGACTTCACACTCTTTTTCCTTCTTTCTCTCTTATTAAAAAATATCCGATTATTTTTCCTATTTTCGAGAAATATTAAAAATCAACTTTTTTGGTTAAAAATTCAACAACTTTGGGAAAGTTGTACCACTTTAATAAAAATTTATCTTTTTGGTCCAAGTTTAAGAATACTGTTGAAAACTCGAGTTTTCCAATAGAAAATTAATTTTAGTAAAAACTTGATCTTTCTCGTCGAAAATTCATCTCCAAAACTTAAATATCTTATTGAATATTCGTATTTTTTATTGAATTCAACTGTTTTTGATTTTAAATATAATCTTTTTTTGGTTAAAATATCATAGATGAAAGAACTTGTTTAAAATTCATCTTTTTTTATTTGAAAATTCAGCTACCTGCTTGAAAGTTGAAATACTTTGTTAGAAATCGATTTTTGGAGCGACGATTCATCGTTTCAGTTGAAAATTCGACCTTAGAGTGAAATATTTAGTTTTTAATTTGCAAATTGATCTCTTCTACTGAAAAATTCAACTATTTTATTGGAAACTTATCTTCTTTGCCTAAATTCATCATTACAGGTTTTTTTTGAAAATTTATCTTTTCAGTTTGAAAACTAAGCTACTTAGTAGAACATTCGTCTTTTTGGCATGAAACTTCAAGAATTTGGTTCACAACTTTGAAACAATTCAGAACTCGTAAATATCCGTTCGAATTGGGATTTGGCATTTTTAAATGTTAATAATTCGTGCATAAATAAAATAATTATAACATATAAAATATTTTTTTCAGAGTAAAAATTACTAAGAAATGCAATGATAATAAACATAAATGTAAGAAGCAATTTTTAAATAGCAACAAAAAAATAAGAACTTTTCTGAAATGTAATTTTCTTTAAATTCCCATTTTTTAAATAATTTTAAAAATCTTCATTTGTTTTCGATTGTAGGTCAAAGTAAATATGTTAAAAAAATACAAAGTAGACATCCAATAACATTTCATTATTTGTTATGGTTTTATGAACATAGGATATGTTTGGAGCAAGGACAAATTAATTAGTACTTAATCTAGAATGGAAAAAATATTGAAAAATCTTTAAATTTATGAATCATAATTTTGTTTATTATTTAGCCATACATTATATTGAGATATTATTATGAAATCAGAATACAGTGTTGAAAGTAAAATTTATTCCAAACTATATTGAGTGTATGCACAACAGCTCGCCTGGTGCGTAAATTACAACGAGGAGCTGCTGCATTAGCCATTCTGAAAAGAAAAAAATCAATCAAAACTTGGTTTTACTGCTTTTTGTTTACTTTTTAACTTCGTCAAAACTTCAATAAAAAGATCAAGAAATTAGAAAATATACGTAAGTAACAGGTAGGTTCCATTTTTAATGAATTATTGTTAAAAATCCGAATTATCATGTAAAATTACTTATTCGTAGAGAAAATGTCGAAAAAACAGTTATCTGGTAATATTAATAATTTTGCCAAGCACCTACTTTACAACCTTAAACTATGAAACTACCACTTGTTTAAAAAATTTGCTGGTGCCAATTCGCACTAGTGTTGTATTTGAGGGTTAATTAAAAGCATTATTACATATAAAGAAATAAGTTGAGCTATATTATTTATAAACCGATTTTGTAAAATCAAATTTAAAAAATTTTTAAATATAATTATACATTATTATATAATACGGCTTATCACACTTCAAATATTGTATAATCCAAAAGACAAATTTTTGAACAAAATACAACAATTTTCAACAAAATAGATGTATTTTAGCTGAAAAATATAAATTTTCTACTAGAAATGGAATAGCTCAACATGTATTTTTTTAAAATCTAATTTTCAACAACAAAAGAATATTAATCTTTTAAAAAGCAGACCAACTTGAAACCAACTAGATGATTAAAAAAAAAATTCGTAACAAAACAATTTTGGTAATAGTTAATATGTCTACAAAAGAAGATCTTAATTTTAACGATATGCTGATGAAAATGTCTGTCTGTCGATCTGTCTGTTGTCAGACCAAGTGAGAATTTTGGAAATAATTTTCTAATTCAAATTTACTTTTGCACGCTGGTTTATAATCCAAAAAGACAGGTCATGTTCGATCCCAGCCTTCTACTGCCAATATTTATGATTTTAGCCATGAAAATCCAAATAAAAAACGTAATAGTTTTTGTTTTAAACGTCAAAAATGCGATTAGAAAATCAAAAACTCAAATTTACCCATAGTTTAGAGGGAAAATTTGAATTTTTACATTCTCATCATTTACTATGATATATTTCAGATTTATGTGAATATTGATATCATACATAATGCAGCGCCATCTTCAGGAAGATTATTTAATTTATGCTGATTAATGCTCGGCTAGTTCCTGACTGGAACATTCCGTTCATTTTATTTCTTCCATTTCGTTTTATTTCATTCTATTTATTGAAACAGTTAAATTTTACTGCTTCAAACAGTATTTTGAATTATTATTGGTGAACCAGTGATTTTCCCACTTTTACTAGGCAAATCAGTAAGTGACTCAACTAAAATAGCATTACTGAATGCAGTCGAACCTCCGACACTGTCACCCATCGGGATCGGGCTTATTGGATACTGTAAGCTCACGTGGTCTTACCCCTCAGCCAATCGGCGTCGAGTTACAGGACCGTATCCATACGATGTTTTGCAGCTGCCCCTGATAGTATACTAATGTTATGGGACAACATTAAAAAAAGAATTACAATAATTAAAAGAGATTTTTACTATTTCATTTTTTCTCCTATTTCTTATGCGGAATTGATATTTATTGTAATTAATAACTTTAGAATTAAATATTGTACACATCCACTAACCAGAAAAACAAAATATGCCAGGATAGTTTGACTTTAAAAGATTTTCTTAGGTTATTTATGACATAAATAAACATTGTTCCTTTCTTTGATTTCTTTTTTGAATAAATATTATACTATGTACTTAAGCTAATTGTATGCTATTTTCAAGAAATCCTTATCGCTATAATAATGTTTTTATTTTAAATTCTTCGGGCAAAAAGTTCTAATAAATGTGGATTGTTTTAATTGTTACTATAAAAGACGAGTTCGACAAGGTGTTTTCACTTACCTCAATAATGTTAAGAGAAGAGATTTAGAGTAATAACTTCATAAATATTTATCTCATTATTATTGCACAAAACCAATAAAAAAACTTCCAATGTCAACATAATTCAACCTACAACCTGCATTATCTCGACTGCTTGAGCATCAGTTAGTGTAAGCGACTTCAGACATTTCAAAGACCGGTTAAGTTAAAATATAAAATTTAAATTGCACTTTTCACTTAACTTATTTTGCAAAACTAAGTACATATTTACTACATATCTCAGAAAAGGGGCTTCAAAGATGGGACGGCACTGGGCTAATCACCTGATTCTTACAGTGTCCGCGAAACAGCTAATGACATTGTCTGAGGTATGACAGAGTCCAAAGCTACAGTGTCCGAGGTTCGACTGTGTATTGATTGACGCTAAATGATTTATTCAACCAGTGATATAGCGCCCCACGCGACCCAGACACGAACTCAAGTCGTCTGGTACGCAGCGCCTCCTTTTTGATGAAGACTAATATTTTTAATTTGTTTAACATGATATTATGTATATTTTTTAATTGATCACATGTAAATTAAGCGAGAGTTTTTTGGTAAAGTGATTTATATTGTTATATACAATTCTACTATATTTGGCAAATTTTATGATTTTGTAGCGCCTTCTAATGCGTTTAACAAAAATGGTGTTCTTAGTTTATATGAGGTTACGTTTGATAGCTCCGCTTGTCTTTGAACGGGTTTAAAATCTAAATATTTTGGCTGCTTGATCGGGGATTTAAAAAATGAGGAAACAGCGTTTGTAGGTATTGATATTTTTAATACCCTTTTTAAACCTTCTTACCGGATTATATTGCAGTTTGGCCATCATTTAATGTTTTCAGCGAGATGCAGTTTTTCCAAAATAATGTTGCAAATTTTAGCACAATCGTGATGAATAATAAGTATAATACAATGAAAAAAAAAGTTGGGACAACTATTGCAATTTTTAGGACAACTATTTTAGTTAGTAAATAATAGTACTGCTATTTAGTTAGTTGTAGTACTATTTTTGTTAGTTGGGGCACGAGTATTTGCCGTTACTATCAAATTAGGTAAGCTAACTACTTTGGTTTGTCATAACGACTGTCTGTAGATAGTGGAACTTACTAATATAGTTAGTCATGTCTTCTATCTGTAGGTGTAACTATTTTTTATTTTTTACAGAGACTAACTGAAATAGCAATAACGACACTATCAAAATATGAATCTAAAAAATTTCAGTGGGCAATGTACCTATGCCTATGCCTATGAAAAATTTAAGAATACCAATTCTTGGCACGTTAGCTTCATTATGGCATGCCAAAAACTAAGGTGAATTTATTTTATTTGTCGAATCCGGCAATCTGTTTTCAATTCTCATAGAGATTTCCCAGCTTGCGCTCAAAAGTCACGTGGGAGTTCCAAAATTTTTCACGAATGCTTGATTGCTGAGAGATTTCCAAGAGTTCTCTTAATATTTACAGCGCAGAAATCTAGGAATTCTTAGCGATCAGCCCCTCGTATAAAAATGATGGTATAATTAAATTAATTGAGGCAAAACAAGCTAAAAAATGTATTGTTTGAGAAATTTGAGAAAGGGGCCAACCATGGGGGGAGTGCCAAGAATTGGTACTCTTCCTTTAGGTCGATGCTTTCGAGTATGGATCTTTTATCTTGCACCTAAGTTTAGTAATTTATAGGAGTAAATTTCCTACTGAAACAAACACGGTTCCAGCTCTTTACAGATCCAATAAATTTTGCACATTAGTTCGTTTCCACGTTCTTCGTGTCCAAAAAGGCATCGAGAGCAGGAGAATAAAGAATTGGAATTGCGGTGGAAAAAGAGTAACGCCCCTTGAGTAAAGTATGGCTCTGTTTACCCGCGGCTAATGGCCGCTAGAGAGACCACCGTCCAGGAACTTGAACTCAAATCACCCTTGGTACTCCAGCGAGTCATTACAGCCTAGAAAAAATGAAAAACGCTTGAGAAACGCAAGAATAAATTGTTGTAAACAATTTTTTGTGATTTCTGGCTCACCTCTCCTTCTTGTGACAATTGTTGATATTTTGTGGAACTCCTTCTAAAAATGTCATGTTACTCTGAAGCTGAACCCCCTGATATTTTCAAATTTATTTATCTATAGACATAAAAATGAATGTATGTATTGTGTTTCGGATAGACGTCCACACCTACGATATTTTTTAGAAATATTGAAGGTGATGCGATATTTTTTTACATTTTCAGGCTTTGGTAGGAAATCTTGTGGTAGGGATTGAGAAATGCCAGGTGAAATTAAGGGATGAAAAGACTTCTATGCTTAACGTTTTCTAAGTCCTATTTTATTCAGAGTCTGCTAGTAGAATTGAGGTATAAAATAAATTTTTCGATGTTATAGTTTTCTTTTTCTATATTATGGTTAAAAAAAGAATATTAGCAAAATTTGATTACGTAGACTAGATTGGATACACAAAAAGAAGTTCCTTTGATTTGCGGAATTAAGTCCTAAAAATGTTTCCACATGGTAAAAAAAGAACTGTGAATTTCGTTCAAACTTTTAAACACGGCAATTTTGATCCCACGGGGGTAACCATAAAAAATTCGTATTATCTCACGCGTCAGATAAAAAATGTCTAGTTTTCTCTGAATATTGTAGAAAGTGGTCAGACAAGGTAATAATATAAAAAAGTAAAGAAAGGTTAAAAACCAAAAAGCGTCTAGGTACATCGAAAATATTTAATATTTTAACACCCAATTTCGATGAGTCTTGGCCACCCTTTCCAGTTTTCCTGAATTTCGATGACTATATACAAAGTCAATTTCAAAATATATAAAGAATTTAATGCAAAATTATGATTTGTAAATCTATTTTTAACTCCTTTTATGTTAAATCATTTAAAAAATCAGTAAAGTTCAAAATGGTAGTAAAAAATTTGTTTGTTTAAAGGAATGATTTCTTGGTATTTCAAATAGAATAGTTACATATTATATATTCTTGATAAATTATTAGCCAATACCTTTAGATAAATAATGTTCAATGGGTTTAACCACAAGAAAATGCATAAGTAAATTACGTATAACAAGTTTTTTTGTTTCTTTGAATTCCGTGTGCCTTTGTAATGTACGATATGCTAGGATTTGCTACTGACCGGGAAACACCAGATTAATTTTTGCCTTCACGAATTATAAATATAATTTGATGGAATAAAATATATATTTAAGGCTAGTATGGAAATATTTTTAATTTAATTATTCAGAGGTTTTTTTCCATTGGATAACATTTATAAATGATCTAAAGATTAACTTATGCGATTAGGGCTTGTCCATAAACTATATACGTTACTAAAAATGAAACTGGAAATGTAACTATTACATGTTTGATTAAAAATGGCTATTTTTGAATAAAAAATTATCCTTCCTGGACAAAAGTTCATATATTTCGTTAAAAATTCTTTTTCTTTTTTGCATTAAATTGAAATGTTTTTGATTACAAATTATAATTTTTATTTCTTATAATATTAGCGTCCACATTGGATGACAAATTAATTTTTTTGTTCAAAATTCATATTTTGGCGTTGAAAATTTAACATTTTTATTAAAAAATTATCTGTTTGACTCGAAATTTTAACAATTTGGTAAAAAAATGAAATTATTTGGTTAAACATTCAACTATTGGTGCAAAAATTTTTTATATAAAATTGATCATCTTATAAAAAATCATCATTTGGTGAAAAATTCAAGTATTTGGTTTACGATAAACTCTCTTGTTGAAAGCTCCGTTTTTTGTTTAAGATTAATTATTTAAGTTGAAAATCCGCCTCCTTGGCTAAAAATTGAACCAATCTGCTAAAATTTCGTTTTTATTCGTTGATGATTAATTTTCTTGACTAAAAACGTAACCTTTTAAAGAAGATTATTTATATTTTAGTTCAAAACTCATCTTTCTTAGATAATAATGCAACTGTTTACTTGAAAACTATTAATCCTTACAGCTTTGGTATTTAAGTATTTTGTTTGAAGATTTCAGTTGAGTCACTTTGTTAAGAAATCATCACTTTTTAAATTGACAATTCAACTAAGTAGTAAAAAGTCAAGCTAGCTTAAAATAAATAAATAAACTTAGAAATTAAAAATTTTTATTCGAAATATTGTTTCATCCCGGTTATAAAAGATCCTCTGTTAAAAGCATTGCAAAATTAAAATGGTAGTATTTGAATTTCAATGGTCAAGGAAAATAAAAAATTGGTCAAGGAAAAATCATAGATTTTGCACAAAACGTTTTCGGCTACCCTGCCTAATTCTACCGGAAATAATTAGCAAGGCAGCAACATGCAATCCATCTTTGTATTCTTCACATAATGTGCTTGACAAAGTCAAAGACAGCTTCAAATTTCATTAACATCGCAAATTTTAATACATTCTTTTTATTGAATTTTTACCATTTAAAAAAATAAATAAAATTATTTATAAATAAACAATAAAAACCAAATCCTAAATATAATAGGGCCAACATTTTGGTCAATTGTTTTTGAAAGCTATATACATATTTCCCTAATATTTATTATATATGTTTAAGTATCTATATGTATAAGTCTTCACCTGCAAGTGTAAGCAACTGAACATATTTATACTGAATGCAAAAGGGTCTACATTTTTAATAAAGTTACCTAAAAAAATTTAACAAAATAGAAGGTAAGGAAATTGAACCCCACGTATGTATAAGAAATGATATGAAAAGTGTGAAATACTGTTTCGGAACTTCCTATGGCCAGAATCCATTTCAAAGCAGACAGGGCTCTACACTTGAAATCGCAGAATCTCTCGGAGACGAAATATGTTGTTATTTTAGAGGAAATTAGGCAATACGTATTTTTTCTATTTAAAAAAAGTCTAAAAAAATCTGTGTATTCGCATGTTATGCTTTCTTTTTCAAAAGAACCTATTTTTTTCTTTAAACCTCTATAGCTCTTGGCCTAGTTAAGATATTTATTATTTTCTTCTTGATTGAATATTTTTTTATATTATTTACTTTGTGATCTCAAAAAATACCCTTTAAAGTTTTAACAATTTTCTTTAAATTTGTGATTTGATAATGAAGATATCTTGTAAGTTTGATGCTAGCTAAATAACTTTTAGCGAAGACAATTCTTTTTTCTTACAATCAAATCTTTTACTTTTTATTATAAATAATGACATATACTTGAAAATTTTATGATAAGAGTTTGCACATCCAAAATGTTCTATAAAAAATGTCTTCTTTTCAGATGTTTGTTAAAAAGTTTGCGAGAAACTTTAAAAAAATATGTGTTAGGATGAAAAAGGTAGAGTTTTTAAGAAAATCTTGTTTATATTTTCTTCGAAACATCGAAAACATACAAAAATTTTTTTGAAAAACCTCACCTTTTTATTTTTTAAAATATTTTTGCAAAGTTTCTATTAACCCAATTAACGTCCAAAAGACCGAAAAACTAAGTTTAACTTTGCTTATGCAGTTGTGGTAGTAAAACATGTCGCATATGTTTAAAACTCAACATACTTATGTTTTCAAGACCGCTCTACAAGATGCAGTTTTCAAAATAATTGCTTGCTTACCAGGAAATTCAATGTGGCAGCATTTGTAACAAAAAACACGGATAACTTTAAGAGGAAAAATTTTTGCTGCTGGATTTCATATCGAAAAATTTCTTTCGTGCAACAAAATTGTTGCACAAACATATTGAACTTTCGAAAAATGGAAAACAACATCTTTGAAATTCAAGATGGATGTCTCCAAATGGCGAATTAAACAAAAAAATTGTTATTTCTATCTTCAAGTGACGGCAATGAATTTGACTTTATCTAATCAATCTATTGAAGTTTTTGCATGATGCATATACTTTCGTTGGTTTTTGTGTCCGCAGAGTACGAATCTGGCATCAGATTCGCAAAATCAATGTGTTAAAACAATTTTTTAACAAACTGTTGCAATATTCTCTTCTGTCATCCGCCGTATTTGACGTTTACCATAAAATAAAAAATGTAATTAAAGAAAAAACAAACAAACAAAAAAAAACAAAAAAAAAAAAACGAAAAAACAAAATAAAAAATGTATACAAAAAATCAAAATAAAAAAACTGTCTATCCTTCGACCTCCACGCGGTGACAGTTGGTAAACATCATATTAGGCGGTCGTCAGAAGGGAATATTGCAACAATTTGTTAAAAAATTATTTTGACATATTGACTTTGCGAATTTGACCCCAAATTCGTGCTCAGCGGACCCAAAAACCATGAAAAGTATATGCATCTTGTGAACAATCTAATTCTTCGGAACAATTTGCTTAAACGCATACTTTGAACAAATTAATTTTGCAATTTCGCGGCCAGATTTGTAATTAGTAACCCGAAAAACCATAAAAAATATATAGGTTCTTTGGGTAATAGTCAAATTCATTGCCGTCACTTGAGGGTAGACATCACAATTTCTTTTTTTTAAATTCGCCATTTTGAGACATCCATCTTAAATTTCAAAGTTTTTGTTTTCCATTTTTTGAAAGTTCAATGTGCTTGTGCACCTTTGTGTACCAATTTTTGGTGCATGAAAATTTTTCAATACGAAATCCAGCAGCAAAAATTGTTTGTCTTAAATTTTTCCGTGTTTTTTGTTACAAATGCCGCCATATTGAATTCTCTGGTAAACAAGTAATTATTTTGACACCTTCATCTTGTACAGCGGTCTTAAAAACATAAGTATGTTGAGTTTCAAACATATGCGACATGTTTTACTGCCACAACTGCAGCAGCAAAGTTAAGCTTAGTTTTTCGGTGCCTTAGGCGTTAATGGGTTAATAGAAAAGGCCCCTTAAATCAGCATCATGCAGGGTAAACCATTTTTGAGGCTGAAAGGATTTTTTTGTTGTGAAATTATAATTTTTTAAATTATAATCGCAAAATAACAAGACAATTTTCATAGAAAAATTATAAAATTCTATTGTCAGAAAAAAATTCCCTTGGCTACAAAAGTTATTTAGGAAGCATAACTTTTTGAACCTTTTTTCGGAAATCGGAAAAATACAATACGTATCGCCTAATTTCCTCTAAAAATCAATATATTTCGTCTCTTGGAGACTGCGATTTCAAGTGTATGACCATGCCTAATTTGAAATGGATTCGGTCTGTGGTTCATTTATTCTTCTAGATTTGTAGTATTCTTTATCCCATTCTGACGAATGGTATTTTGACAATGATGTCCCTTTCTATCTTTTGTTATTTAGCAGGCTACATTTTTATAACATCTGTTTTACTTATTTTTTGCCCGCATTGTTGAATTTAATGCAGTTCGTCAAAGTTAAAGACAAGAAACGTACAATGTTAGAAGCGTTGAGAAAATTACGACACATGAGAGATACTAGAATAACTAAAATTTACGAAATTCGATTGCGGAAAAATAAGTTCAGTAACTTTTATAGTAGATTTTCTAAATTTTATGAACGTTCGGAAACGTTATCTGAAAATTACGAATAGTTTCCTCAAATTCCTGAATGGTAACAGAAATATCAGCACACTGCTCTCTTCTCGATCGTGTTGGAAGTGAACAGAGCATGGTATTTGTGGTTATAGGCGACAATCCACCGCAAAAGGTTGTGTTGGATTATAACGGTTCAAAATTTCAATGAGAAGATGAAACTGAAAAAGTTTTAAAATCGTTAGTAAAAGCATGTAACCTCGAAGCTTGGTTGATGATTGAATAATCTTTATCGTAAAATATTAACAAGATACTGCGATCATGCGCCTTGTAAATTATCATCTAAAAAGGTACATCAGGATTGCGAGTAGCAGCAGCTGCTTAAATAAATAATTAATCCAGGTTTTATTTAATATTTAAATCCATATTTCCTTCATATCCGCATTGCCAGGATAAACGCAGACTACATATTTTATATTAAAATTAATTAACCGAAAACGTCTTTTTATTTCTTCAAATTTCTAGCTACAGCAACTGAAAATTACTAAATCGTAACAGAATTTTCTGAAATATTTGACTGAAGCTTTATAAAGTTATCGTTGCTAAACTTTCTTTGGTTGTTAATGAAATTTTAGAAATGGGTTTTGCATGAAGCTTTAGTGATGCGTCTCTGAAAATCCCTACATAAATTTCTAAGAATGTAATTTTTTATTTTAATAAGAAAACCTTGTAAGGAAAAATAATCATTCTCGGAGTGTTTTGGAATCTGACAATACTCGTTTTCCCTGGTCATGCGGACAATCGATACTGAATGGGACGGAGAAGAAATGCTTGAAAGTCTTTGCGAAAGTGCCTTTATTATTTGGCTTGATTGCAAGGTACGATAGGGATATCAAGGTCGGCAATGCAATTTATTAGTGCGGCCATTCAGCGTAATAAAGCAGAGAAATTCAATGGTGATCTCGAGACGATAACTAATTTACGTGAATTGCATCCCGGTAATAGTCGAAGAGAGACGCCAGATTTTCAATATCTGATCGTGCCGCTTTGGCTTCTGTTGATTGCCATCCAAAATTGATATTTCATGATTTATCAGCTAGCTCAAAAATGGCTTCTGTTATCCCGAATTGGAAAGAATTTACTTCTTATTTTATAAGATAAAGGTTAATTTGTTTACTTGAATGAAATTGACCTATTTTAGATTGAATGGTTTTAAACAATTTTGGAAACTCTTCTTTCTGGCCCATAAGTAAATCGTAATTTAGAGCAGATACAAAAAGTTAAATATTCAGGAGGTCAGTTTAAAGAAAGGGATCGAATTGGCAAAAATAACAATTATTGGCAATTTTTCGAGCTGGAAAAGGGATAGGGTTTGACAGAATTTCTCTTTTTCGGCTCGAAAAATTACCATTTTAAACTAAACAAATTTTATAATTATTTATAATTGATAGAAAAAGAAAATTTAGTTTAGTCTATTGTTCGATTAAAAAATTAATCACCGAATATTCAGTGAAATTCATGTTAATAAAATAATGCAAGCCCCTTTATATTTATAATTAACGGGATCCTTGTTCCATTCACATTTCTTTCAATATAATACATTTTTCTTATGTTTCCTTTAGAATTCTGATTTAAAAAATTTGTTATGATTATTTTTAGTGATTATAAAGTATGATATCATTCCGTAGAAAACGCGAAACGTTGAAAACTCAGTTAATACAAAATTGTTTAAAAATTATTTTTGTATTTTCAGACAAAAACTCAAATATTTTTGTGGTTTCCCCTGACTGATGTTTATCTTTTGGACCCAAAAAATGTTTTTGCCAAAGGATTCAATCCATTCACTGCAAAATTCAAAAAATGTTCAAAGTAAATATTTAACAAGTGAATAACAAGTATTAATGTGGAATCGATTAACTGAATCTTACTTTGTATTCATTATCAATATTTTAAATTACTTTATTTAGTTATAGATTTATTGTTATAAATTTTGGTTCAAAATCTGATAATAGTGAATGTGGGTAAGATTGTATGTCCTGATAAGTCCGGTCAGTGTTTCACAATTTATGATGACTGGTCTGACTATAACGGCACGTAACTACTGAATAGGTTGAATACATACGTTTGAATATGAAGAAAATTTATTGTAAAGACAATTGCGTACAGTTCAAGACGACAGTGTAGTTTTCATTACTATTGCAAAAAATATTCCATTAATTATGAAGCGTGAAACGATTAATATCAAATGGATTGAACAATTATTTTCCTAACTCTCTAAATTTGTATTAGTAAAATACAACTGGTTGTCAGTTAAATTCCACTAATAGAGTATGGTGATGAATTAATTATTCATAAAAATATACTGGGTCAATTATTCATTATTGCTACAGTTAATAGCACTATCCAAACTCATAATTATAGATTTCTTAAATGTTCTGAATGTAAATGATCCTGAACAAATGAATATAATGCAAGAAATATTTCCAGTTTTCTAACATTATGCTTTTAAAATATTAAAAATAAACTTTAATGTTTATGCAAACTTGTATTCTTAAGTATATGAAGCTTAAAAATGTCTACTTATTTATTGCAGGCTTCACGGTCATTTTCCTATTTCCCTGTTTTCTACATTTATCTCGTTTTTTTAATTGAATGCGCACGAAATATATAGATTCCAATAAGTATAACCATTATATTTTTAGATAAAGTTTAATATTCTTCAGTTAAATTTGTTTATTATTTGTATGAAAATTTAATTATTCTTTTGAAAATTCAACAGCTATGTTAACAGTTATCCCTTTGGTTTAAAAGTAATTATTTTTGTTGAAAAGTTATATTTCCGAGTGGAAAAGTAAGCTTTTATTGTAGAAAATTTGCCTTGTAGCTACGAAATAAAAATTTGTTGTTGAAAATTCGTCTCCTTGGTATGAAAATTAATCGCTTCTTTAAAACATGTCACCTTTTTTGGTTAGAAATGCAACTGTTTTGTTGCAAAAGTATTGTGTTGAAAATTAATGTTCTGTGGTTGAAGTTACTGCTTCGTTATTTCGTCTTAAAAATTTGTGTTTGAAGTATCACCTATTACATTTTTGTTGACTTTTTCCAATATGTTGATGAGTTTTTTCCTTTTTTTGCCTTGAAGATGAAACTATTTGGGTAAAATTGAATTTTTTGTTAAAAAAAACATAGTGTTGAAGTTTTGCTTCTTTATTCGCCAAAAAATTGTCCCTTGTTGAAAATGTTGGGCTTTTGGTAGAAATTTTATTTTCTTTACTAAGAAATGCAACTGTTTACTTAAAAATCAATATGTTTTGTTTCAGGTTTTAACTATTATCGTGAAAATTAGTCTGTTCTGCATGAATAGAAACCGTTTTTTATTTAAAACAAAAATATTTTTTGGTTGTGTTATCAACTATTTATTTGCTCGTTGAGAATTCGTTTTTTTTCTTGTTAAAAACTGAACTACCTTCTTTAAGGATGGACTAATATTTTAAAGAAATATTCAAATATTTCATTTTGGTTAAAGATTCATTTATTTTGTTGCAAATTCGCCTTCTTTGATAGAGAATTAATCTTATTGGTTGAAAATTCATCTCTTTAGTCGAAAATGTAATTACTTGTGAAAAATTTATTTATTTCTCTAAATACAATATTTTTATTAAAAATGTTATGAATTCAAATAGTTTTCAATCGAATTTAATGAAGTATTCTACTTTCATTTTATTTAAAATCATTTATTTCCCTCTTTTCGTGAAAGGTCTTCTTATTTCGTCTTATTTCAGAGCATTTGGGCACACGGAGACTGTCATCGACACAATTGAAAAGCATTTTTTTCTTGCAAGTGGGTGGAGGTGGGTATTTCCAAATACTAAAATTGTGGGCCCCAGAATTTGAAACATTTATGTTTTGACATGTATTTTATGATTTCAATCAGTAGAATAAAAAAAGTGATTTACGAGTCGAAATTCATAGTGCGGATTTTATCAGTTGTATTTTTATTAATACAGATTTAGAAAGTACGTTTGAATTTAAATAATAACACTTTAGTCAAGTGGTGAAAGAGGATAGAATGCCATAGAAATGTGAGAATAAGCATGGAAACTAGAACGGCTTTAAAATCCTGAAATCCAAATTGATTGTAATTTGTGAATTTGGAAATATTTGCTGACTAGTGTAATTGATGTGTATGTATCTGTGTCTATACAATTATACAAAAAATAAAAACGCAGTGAAGGTATGTTTGAGTGTGAGTTACTGGCACATTTAACGTATTTTATGTGTTATAAATTCAATCGTCTGTCTTCGCCATGTGATTGTTCTTTTCACACAATCGTGGAAGATCATTAACGATTCCTTCTATGTTCAATTGACAATTACTTTAGTTGTATCAACTTAAGTGACTTGGCGTGCGACAGCAGAAACTTCCAAGAAATTAGAGACACTGTCTGCATGTCGGCAGTTCGCAAGGTCGTTCCTTCGGGTCTTCGAACTACATGGAACGTCCGCTGTCTATCATACTTCCGCTCTTTCAATACAGACATCATGCGGAAGTAGATTTATTATTAGAAATCTCTAAGCTAATGATTAAGACAATTTGCCGCCCCAGCCAGTTGCTAAATTGCAGCCCCCTCATCAACATCGTTTTTTCGAACTATTAAATAAGTGTTCTTAAGGAACGTCAAATATTGACAAGATGATAGGATTGGTATGCCATTTATGTGTCATCAGATAATATGATTGATAAGAAATTAGAACTAAATATTTTTATTTGCAATTTTAAAATGTTCAAAATTTTTGCCGCGCCTCAAAAGTCGCCGCTTCTAGGTAGTTACCTACATTGCCTGTTCTGTTGATCTGCCATTAACAAAAACATAATATTATTCAAAATTTTCGGGTGGATTATAAACTAATGTCAGTACCAAGCAATGTGAATTTTTTCAAAGTCTTAAATTTTTGCGTCAGACAAATGGAAATAATTTTTTTTTCACAAAAAATACCCTGTTGCTTATTTGTATAATAAAAAAAATCATTCAACCTTAAAAAAAGCCTTTGCATAAAATGAGCCTAAGAGAGAAATAATAAATTCATTTTGTGACTTTTTCTCACTAGCTGCTGTGATTTTCTTGAGTGGAATTTGACGTGATCAGCATTTCGTTTAGTAGTCGGATCAGACATCTCTGTGACTGTGGACGAACAAATTGTTATAATCGACACGACGTCTTTAAATAACAGCGACTTCGTGACGAGATGCGGCACGATAAGGATGATGCGTGTCTCATTGTCGTCAGTCGTACGTCGACTAGTGGATGCCGGATTGCATCGAAATGCTCGCAGCTGCAATGCGACGCTTTGCCGATGTTACATCCGTGTCGGCGTTGGGTCTCATCTGGTCTGCATACACTCATACCGGGCCCAGTGTGGCGCAACGCCTTTTCGCATAACATTTAAATCACTATTGCGTTCAATCAAAGCTATCGCATCGATTTATGCCACATGGTGGTCCTCATTTCCATGATGATCACACGTACGCAAACACGGCTCAAGATAACCTTTTTTATTTTTGTTAAAACTTAAGAGAACATTTCCTCCTTTTATTTTGACAGATTTTGTAACTTTCTTTCAAGACGAATTTTACTTTTTAGTATAATAGGCAAGGCTAGAAAAAGCTTATAATATAGATTTGGAATGTTTTGATATATTGCATGAAATAAAAAAATATTGAGACTCTGTGTAAGAATCTGATTCTCATAAGAACTTAAAGCTGTGCCAAACAATAGCTGTAGAGCAAAACGACTATCTCGTAATACACTGGAACCTGAATTTAAGTACGGTTAGGGGCACGTCAGCTGGTAGCCTTTATCGTAAATCGAGAGAATCCAAACGTAAAAATTTAGGACCGTGTGAACCATTTTTGTTGGATTTGAATGCATGTTAACACTACCGTCCAAATAAGAAAAGTCGTAACTATATTTTGCAAGAAGAACAGCTGACGCTACTGGACGTAACTAAAGCGCAGAGGGTACTACCCACTCTGTCACTACGATGTTGTTTATCACGCATGGCCAAGTATCGCATTTAGGAACGTAGTAAGGTCAGGTTTCTTAAATCTAGGGTTCGATGAAGCCAGGTCGCTTTATTGTATTAAAAGAGCTGTTTACGAAGTATGAAGAATTTAATTTTAAGACAGTGTGGAACCCATTTTATGCCAGCAATACATTATGATAATATATTTCTGGCAATGGATCATTGATTATATTATGATTGAGAATTTTCTAACTAGATTGAATCATGTTTTTGAGATTTTTGCAAGTATTAATTTCATTTTGTTGACCAAATTTATTTCGAGTCGCACAGGCAGTCTATGCTAAAGACATATAAATATTTTTCACGCAAATATGTTCTTTTTTAAAGAGATTGTAAGTATTTCAATGTATTAAATTAAAAACGCGGTTTATCCAAAAATGGTAAAAATATTTGTTGAAGTTATCACATTTTTAAATTTAATACAGGTGCTTATCTTTTTCTTTCTGATTGTCTTTCGAAATTTTGTAAAGAGTTCAAAAATGGCAAATTGGCGATAGTTTTTTTTTGAATATTCAAAGTAAATCTATTCAAACTAGCAAGATATGAAAAAGTCACAGGAAAAAAATATGTATAAAATCCTGTTAGATAGGTTTTTGTTGCCAGAAATAAAATTCTATGGTGTTTTAAAAAAAGAAGAACATAGATTACAGTTTGAACAACTGTTACATGAAATTTTCTCTTTCGTAGTCAGCACGGTCTAATAACACAGTCACACAAAAAAAGTTATCGGATCTGGGTATGAAACACATGTACCCCTATATATTTTAAAGCGGTGAATTAAAATCCGCCTTCAGAATTTGTCCAGCGGGTCTTGGTTCAGCCCTTACCTCAATAAGACAGCAAAATACAAACACAAAAATAAAAATACGTGAAATGAAAGAAAGTTTAATTGATACACATGTATTTTGAAAGACGCAAAGTTGTCTCAATAAAACTTTAGCTCCCTAAAAAATTTCCAGCAACAAATTTTATCCTCTGTTTTTTTGTGTGAGCGGGCTTTGAATACATTTCTAAAAGTAAACTATCTAATTAGCTGTGACTATATCATTGCGGCGCGTGTCTAGATAATCGGCATTTATGCCGCTATGGCGGACACAACTAAAAAGAGTTTTACACACAAAAATACGTAAGAACATGTACGTTTAGACTCAGATCCGAGGTGTAAGTTTTTCATTGTTCAACTTTATATGGGGAAAATCGGCTTTATTGGTTATTTTAAGATGTTTTTTTGAAGCTAGGGCCAAATTAGACCTGCTGGGCCGATGTAGGTTGTCAATTTTTTAATACATCACAATAAAAGACATGAAAACACGTATGTTTTCACTCAGATTTGAGATGTTAGGTTTTCATTAAAGGAAACAATCAGCTTTATTTGCGATTTTCAGATGTTTTTTAAGCTATGGCCAAACCTAGACCTGCTGGCCCAATTAAGGTTGCGAATTCAAATTCAGCGTATCAAAATACATAAGGCTGAGTACATTTTTACTGAGATTTTAGGTTTCGATTTTTTTCATCAACTTTGTTCATGTGAAAATAGCTATTTAGTCTGTTTTTAGGTGTTTTATTGAGGTTAGTGCTAAACCTAGACCCGCTGGACAAATTCTGAGGGCGGACTTGAATTCGGCGCATCAAAATGAATAGGGGTACATGTGTCTCATACCCAGATCAGACAAATTTTTTTTTGTGTAGCTGTGTAATCGATACTGTCAATTTTGTGTGACTTGCTTGATTATTTTTGTAGAGAAAGGTTGTTAAAAATATTGAGTGAAGTCCTATTTGGTTTTTAATCAATAAATAAAATTGCATTGCTGAGAAAAAAATCAATCTTAAAGGAATTTGTACACATTTGTACTAGCGCAGATTGTCATGGAATACATTTTTTGCATAAGGACGAATCTAGAAAAATATAAAGAGAAAAAACGTAGGATGTTTTGATACATTGAAACTGTTCTATCCATAACATCTGTCTTATTTTATCAGAATAAAAACTAAAAGATTCATACCTATATTAAATTAAAAAATGAAACACCGTTTACAAAAATGTAGACCATTTGAATGCTCGCGAACCATAAGGGATTTACACTTATTCAGAAAATTTTTCAGGAGAACGGAAAAACAGTTAACCAAGTATGTCTTAGGACGGCAATTTGAGAAACATTGTTTTTTTCTGAAAGATTGTAAAATTCCATTTTTTCACTTTCTGAAAAAAGAACAACACGTGCGACAGATTGTACAATACAAAAAGCTAAAAAAGTTAGTTTTGAAAATGTTGTGAGATAGCCCCTTATGGTAACCGGCCATTAATTTCTTATAATCCTGTCAATTTATTATTTAAATTTATATGGTATAATTTTGTGAATTTTTTTTGTCTTACAGTTTTTTCCAAATATATGGAGCACAAGCGAGTGTAAAACTCTCAGTGGAAAAATTTTATCAGTAAGCAGGTAAACATAACGATATTAAAAAAAGAAAGAAAACAATTTTACAGTGAGGGGTTTGAGAATAAAATATTTGGAACCTAGCTAAAGGCCACTGTTGTATAAAATCGGTTTTTTCATTTAATTTTAAGTACTATACTATAAGATTATTTCAAAAGTTTTTAAAGTTAGTGATAGACTTAAAACATAAAAAAGTATAACTTCATATAACGGAGAATGACAAATTATTTCGCTTTTTCTACACTCTGATCTAAAAATGTCAAAAATGTATATAGTGAATCTCTTCTATTGCGCCGTTTTTGGGGCTAATGGTGGGCGGAAACAAACCTGTTAAAGCCCATGCAGCTTTTTTTGTTCACGCCTGAGTGATCGCCTAGATTACGACGCATGCCCCGCGCACCCCGCGCAGTTCCTGTTACACGTGCCTGCGGTGCGGCGTAAATTCTCGGATTGGCTATAGAAGGGAGAGCTATTGAAGTGTCACTGTATTTTTAAATCTTGAAAGTATAGCTCATAAGAGCCGCTTGCTTCTATAGTCTTCTCAGAATTTTCCATTTTGAAAAAACGTTTGTTTCTCCTGTAAAATTTTATTTTGGTTTTCACCTAATTGTCATTCTCACTGTCAATGTATTACTTGTCGAATTCAAAACTGTTCTAGACAAATTAATTATACGCGGAATTTTTTAAAACTTTTACATTTTGAATTTCCTATTTTCAAATCGCGTATTGTAAAATTTTATTTATTTTAATTTCGCAATTATGGCCTGTTGATTTAAAAAGGTTACCTGCTGGGAAGGTTCATTTTTTGGCCAATGATTGTCGACTTGTTCTATGAGAAAGCTTTATACTTAAGGATAAGAAACACTCCAAATTTTGAAAATACTTGCTGCTTCATATTAATATTAATGAATTCACAATAATCGCCATAATTTTCCAGGAACTTTGAAATAACTTTGATAACTTTTCTGGTTACTGATTGCTGACCGTGATGCTCGACTATGATCATATACACTATCAGAATATTCAAGGTTTCCTTCAGAGATGGTCAATACGATAATTTTATTTGCTTTTATTCAATTCAAACATATTTTTAATAGGTTTTATCTTAATCTTAAAAAAAAAAACAACGTTCAGCTACCAACTTGTTGTCACAGTGTAGATTCTAACTGGAAACGTGATAATATCACTCAGTCATGATGCAGAAAGTAACGAGATACGTCATATCGGTTTCTGATTTTACTACAGAGATTGAAATCTCACAATTAAGTGCTGTTATGCCGTATACTTAGCTTCTCGTGCGCAAAATAGTATATTGTTATTGTGAACTTGTGCATTGTATTGCACAAATAACAAAAAATCATTTTAGAATTCTCAGGTTTTGTAGGTTTCACATGAGATGGCCCGCTAGGATGGCCAAGTCGACTGCCTGAGAAATAAAATTGACTATCGGAAATGATCAAATCAACCTTCTATGATATTCGATCTTGCCATATGTGATGATCAGTTCGACTCTCTGTGATAATCAGTTAGGATCTCTGTGATCCTCGAGTGATCGAGTGATCCGTGATCATTAAGTCGGCTGTCTGAGATGATTAATTTTAACGTCTTGTTTAAACCTTCTAGTGATAGTCGCTTTAGCGATCCAGAAGGCTCTCCTATATCTGCAAATTTGGTCAGTCTGCACGTCTAGGTGTCCAGACTGGTCTTATACTTTTCTCTGTGTTACTCAATAAAGTTATCCAAAGTCATTTGGCATTTTATTTCGTGTGGAGAAAACATTTTGAGCAACTTTTACTATTTTACATAGATTTAAAGGGCAAAAGTAACAAATACGGTAAGATGCACTTTGCGTCGGTAGGTTATCTATTAGTTAAAAATAACCCTACTCAATCATAACGCACTTCTCGAGCATCGCCGACATTGCCACATCACCAACCTACAATATTCTTTTAAATTATTGACATAATTTATTTATATGAATAAGGAGGATGGAACTAAATTGATGAAAATGATGAGGAAGAAAGGAAGAGAGGGAAATATGATGAGAGTGGGCGGAGAGGGAGCATGAGTAGGACATGGTCCTTTATTTTCCTACCCCCTCCCCCCTCCATTTACGACGGAAGGTGTTATTGTAGTAAACAAGATATCAGCAGAATAGATAGGTATGATAATGGGAAGAAGATAGATAAAGTGAGATAGATAGAGGGGTGTAGGAAGAAGAAGGGGGAGTGGGAGGTGAGGATACGAGATATAGGTGAGAATTAGAGAGGGGGGAGGGGCAAAAGAAAAAAAAACGGAAAAATAATAAGGCAATGGAAAAATGGTAACAGGGATTATAACAGGCGCTTGGGCAGTTGATTAGGGTGAGGCTCGAGAGTGATTGAGGTTCTGAAGGGATATGTAAGGAGAGAGTGTGAGACAGAAGGAAAGGGGATCAAGAAGATCATCAAAAGGATAGGGACGAAATAAGAAGTTGAAGGGAAGGGGGTGATGAAATAAGGGGTAATGAGTGGGTGAGAGGTGAGATAAAGGTGACGAACGGAAGTAGTGAGTGGTTGAAGAACAGTTCAGAAGACCATTCGAGTGGTGAGGGATTCTTCATATATTATTTAATGCATTTTTCTTTTGTTTAAATAGAGATAAGAATAATATTGCCACGAACTTCAAAAGGATAAGAACTGCCTTCATTCGAAAATTATCATCTTTTCCTAAATTTTTCTTTCAGCAGGAAAATTTAAAATAAGGCGTGTCTGCAGAGTTAAAATATTTTGACACTTGACGGGATATCGATATTTTCTCTAATGCTAATTTTCCATTCACCAAACGTGCTTCTCGAATTTCCACCATCGAAAGCTGAACTTTTCTTTCTCATCTACATTATGATCGCCTTCACTCCATGGCACCTTATCGTATCCTTAGTAGGTAAATGACCTTCACTCGGTAGTAAGTATTTTGATGTCGTGAGAGTTACCTGAGCAGATAAATAGCAACTGCAGCGAGTAAATTTAAACGGTGAAAAGCGATCGCTTCATAAGTCAACGCCAATCAGTGGCGCGACCGAGACCTTCTTGAAAGATGTGGAAAGGGAGGCGGCGAATCGAAGAAGAGGGATTGCAGGACGTTGTGTATAAGACAGCAAGGATTTTTATTTTTTCGAAAATAAGGGAGGACATCAAGAAAAAAGAAGCAGACACTGAAGAAAGAGGGGCAGAAAGAAGAAGAATGAAAAAATATATGGACACGAAAGGAGGGAAAGAGAGAACAAGTTAAATAAAGAATATAAAAAATAAGGAAAGAGATAAAGAGACCCGTAGGAGTAGAAAAGAATAGTTAGAGGAATAAAGATAGAATGAGAGAGCAAGGACGGAAGCCTATCAAGAAGAGGGAAAAGGATGGTTGAAGATGGAAGGAGAAGAGGGCGGATATAATGGGACAAAGCTTTGAATCTCGAGACGCACCGCCTGCCTTCGCTATCGGCGATCTGCTGCATCGTATGCAAATCTTTCTCCTTATAAATACATCAGCCTCCGCGGATCTCAGGTGCCCAGCTTCTTCCAACCCTTTCCTCTCCACCCTCCACGATTCCCGATCTTCTTCTTTTTCTGTAGCTGTTACTCCATCTTTTCCACCTACAAAGAGGACTGTCACGAATTCAGAGTGATACACCGAGCATCATCCCTAGTTCAGGCAGAAAAAAAGTGAGGCAGTGAAGGAAAAGAGTAAAGTGAAGGAACACTGAGAAATTCCAAGTTAGCATTGTGAGAATTGATTCTGTTTGTCGAGAAAGGCTGTCAGGAGAAACACGGCTAGAGAAAGATTAAAACGTTTGAAAGGTGCTTCAGAAGGAACAGAAAGAGTGAGATAATCAGTTACTAGTCGTATTCATATAGGTGTAAAAGTATTTTCTATAAAGGAGGTTACAAATTTTGGGATTGAAATATAATGAAACTATTATTTTAAGTTTCTTCATACGGGGGTATTAGGATAGTTATTTTCGCACCTTTGATTTTCATTTCTTTCATCTCCGAATGTAGCTAAATATGATATTAAAAACTTTGTGGCATATTAAAAACAGATTGGATCGTTATTTTAGAGTTATATATAGCTTGTACTAATAGATAGGAATGTCAAGATATAAAAGTTGCTGCTCGAGTTGCGGAACAAAGTTTTAAATCATTTCAGGAAACCTTAGTTTGAAAATATTCAACTTTTATCGGGAGTATTATATATTGAACTTAAAAATAATTATACTAGAGAACAAGTAAATTGTTTTCATATTTTTATTCTATTATATCGACTGCTCCATACAACATGCAACCAATTTCGGCTAAATCGATAACAAAAATAGATATTAGTGATTTTGTGATGAAATAAATAAAAGCAGACAATCCTGCAGCACGCAATAAAGTTTTATGAAAGTCCCTATGATAATTTATATTGCGTAAAATTTATTATTATTTATTACCTACTGCTGAAAGGCATGCTTGCCTATTTTATTTAAAAAATCAAGCTTTAAAATAATAGACTTCATTCCAAATACATAACAACTAAAACCTTATTAAGTTTATAACAAGATAAGAATTCTGTAATACTTTTGATTAAGTTGAAAGTAAGTGTTATACATTAGGAATTTCATTCCTTCTGTAAATTTATCTAAGGTAAAGCAGTAACTTTCTTAATGTTAGGCCATCTTTTTTTATTATTTTTTTTTTGAAAAATATCTCAAGAAACGTGAGTAAAAAGAGAAGTTGCATCAAAACAGACTATAATGTCATCAGAAGGAATTGTGATGTTTTCTAGTTTTTCTTATAATTCAATAGCATTTTTTATAAAAGATTTAGGTTGAGAATGAACTGTTTTAAAAATATTATTAAGAATCTTAAACATCGTATACGTAAGGAATTGATAATGCTCACAACAGGTCTTACATGCAAATCATTTTTATGGCGTTTAAGAAGGCCATAAATTGTAGCTAAATTATTGATCAAGTCAAGATAGTATTAGACTAAATTATGATAATGTGCTTAGCGATAATTTACATAATAATCTAAATGATAATATTTCTTATTTTTTTCTATAGGATGATTTTGAAATCTTACATCAAGAAAGTAATCCGCCAAAACAGCCTTTGCTGAAATGGTTTTTACAACAAAAAAACAAAACTAGTTCATTGCTTTAATAAAATCACTGAATTAGACCATCTTAATGATTCATACAATTCTGTTTTAGAATTTTTGCTGTAAAATGATTACAATATTACTATTAATTAATTTTCTTCCTTTTTGACAGAATAACTGTTATATTCATTAACTAAAATTATCTTGCTTGTTACTACTTTCTTAATAACTTTAGCACGTCATCTGTTATTATATAATAAAATTTGATTTAAATTTGGTGCCTATTCTTCTGAACAATTGTATGGTAGCTTAGTCTATATCATTGACAGTCACTTTTGGAGTCATTCTTATGGGAGCAGGATGCAACCACATCCTGCTCTCATAATCATTAATATGTTATTTTTAAACATTATAACTTAAACTTATTTTCATGCAATTTGTATGTTTATTCAAACAATTCTACACCATGAACAATCTTTTTGGAAATTTAAATCTGGTAATTATAATTTTTTACTTTTGAAAATTAACCTATTAAATACTTACAACTTTTCTTCTAACTATTACGAATATGATTAATTCCTTACATAACTACTACATAAGAACTTAAATAGAAAATAATTTTCTTCTTTTCTTAAATGTATTCCAATATAATTTGGATTTTAATAACTTACTCTAAAAATGACAACATGGGATTTTGCTTTTAATTTGTAAGTTTTTATTACACTTTTTTAATTATTACCGCAAAATAAGTTTAATAAGTTTTTTTACACCTTTTATAGAATGTAAATGGTTATCAATGAGATCCCCTGATGGCAACAGTAAGTTTTCTAAACGTTGGGAAAACTTTTAAATGAAAACTTATTCGATAGAGTTATAAGAAATTTCTGTTGTTCTTTTTATCCTATATTGATTTTTTCGGAGTTTAAAGGATATTTAAACTAAAACCTGGTTCTTTTTTGCGGACTCACTCGAACATGATTTCATATTGTATGGAGCAGTCGGTATAAAAACTCATTAGTTTTTACATTTCAATTAGAATTCGATTATAGTTCACCCTGTATTCATTTATTTCCATAAAACGAAGAGGACACAGGAGCAAAATGATATTAACAGGGATGACCCGTGTCTTAAATCCTCTGGTGCATGCGTTGATTGGCCCACTAGGGGTTTTGTCATGACACGTGCTATATTTTCTTTTCTGTAATTCGCGCCACGTGCGTCCGTATATAGCTTCGATTATGGCGTTTAACGATTGGACGCTTCGCATTTGAAAGTAACTCAATGCGAATCAAAATCTACGAAATTAATTCACACAAAAAAACCAGCGTTGACTTCTTATTTGCATTTATCAATTTCAAATTTGGTATACATAGCAGTACTCAGAGGGCGTACACAAAATTCGTTACACATTCCGAGCTAGTTTTCACCCCTCCACCCTTTCGTTGGCGACAGTAGTATTGTATTATCTTCATCCCCACCGAAAAGTAACCTAGCTCAAAATTCTTTTAAAACAGGGGAAAAAGCGCAATTTTTAACAAAGCTAGGAGAATAATAGAAAAATAAAATTTTCTGAATAAAGTTGGTGCAAATACCATATGGCATTCAATGTCTAACACTTTCAATTTATAAGATTTCGAAAATTTTATTAAAGAGAGATGAGTTTTCAAACCAAATTTTACTTTTTTCAGATTTCCAAAAAACTAATTTTTAACCTAAAAAGATGAAGTTTCAACCAATGGTCGAATCTTCTACCAAAAAAAATTAAAATTGAGCTAAAATCATATCAGGTTTAATCATTTGATACATTTATATATAAACAGTGGAAGCTACTAACACTTTTCAACTGAAGAATTTTGAATTGAATGCAGTTGAACTGATGAATTAAAAATCTTTAAATTTTAAAAATTGTGGAGTTCAAAGATTAAGAGTCAGTGGCAGATATATAAATACACGTTATAATGTAATTTAATAAATATTATTTCAAATAGTTTTTAAATCCCAAAAACGCTTGGAAATTTTATTTAAAACTCTTAAAAAATCATGTTGTTTTACATTTTTTATATTTTTATATTAGTTTAACATTTTTTGTAAAAATCCTGCCAAATTAAACAAATTTCTTTCAAATCTTCTACATTCATTTTGGACAATGTTTTAAATCTTTTTAGATATTCTTTAAAAATATAGATTTGTTGATTTCAAACGCTTCTAATTTTTAATTGAGTCGGTTTTTAAAACTCCATTTTAAAATTCTTGAAATTTAAATGTATGCTTAAACATTAAAACTAGAATGGAAAATTCTTAAAGTGAAAGATTTTTTGAATTAAGCATACTAAACTGAATGATATCATAGTTGAAAAGCATAAGAATTTCACTAATTCTTTAAATAGCGGTAAAGAAATTAATAAACTATCATTTCCCGGTTTTTCCCGCTCTCATAAAATTCCCTATCATTTGTCGGTTTCGCGTTTCAGAGGCCACCCTGAATATGATTTCTCAAAAGCCTAAAAGATAAAATTTTCAGAAGAGAGTAGAAACAGGAATTTCAGGTCAGTTACACATTTTTGGGTTTTCTATAACTCACTGAATTGCGCTTCAAATGCGCTCAAAGGCGCCACCGATAAAAAATTTGGCCTCAAAAAACTGTACGAGTTATATCAGGTGTTTCGCGGGAAGGGGGGGGGGTAGCGTTACGCTACCTTACCCCAATTGAGAAATCAAAATTTAAATTACATGATCTTGAAGATCTTCCAATGCGTGTATAAACGCCACATAGAAAAAATGTTGCGCCACATTGATAACCGAGTTATCAGCAATCAAAATGATGGGGGGGGGGGGGCTGTCATCATTTTTCTAAATTAATAAAATTTTTTTTAATTCATTGCAGCTATCTGTCATAACTTCAAACGCAATTAAATGCGCCACCACTATAAAATTTTGCGCTAGCTAAATAACAAAGATATCATATTTGGAGGGGGCAGTGTAACGTAGGTGCTAAATCTTCAACAGTGATCTGCAATATAAATCTGCTTATATGCGCTACTTTCAAAATTACTAAAAAAAACCATAATCAACCCCCTCATTACCACTTGTTACGGATCCACCACCCAATGATATCTCAAAATAACATGAATTGCACTATTCAATTTTATGAAAGGATTTTCGTATAGGATTTCGAATGCATTTAAACATTTTTCTATTGCAATTTAGGTTCGAGTATTTGAAATCCTATGCGAAAAGAGCCTTATGAATTTTTCTACTGTAATTTAGTTTATTTGTAGATATCATCCTGTAGTGGATCAGTAACAAGTGGTAATGAGGGGGTTGATTATCTTTTTTAGTTCATTTGAAAAGTGACGCATATGAACACATTTAAAGACGAATGAATCTATGTGCGCAACCTTATATTGCGCATCACTGTTGAAGCTTTAATACCTGCGTTACACTGCCCCCCTCCAAAGATGATATCTTTGCTATTTAGCTAGCGCAACATTTTTTAGTGGTAGCTGATTTGAGCGCGTTTAAAGTTATAACAAAAAGCTACAATGAATTTAAGAAAATGTTAATAATTTAGAAAAATGACGACAGCCCCCCCCATTTTATCGCTGATAACTCGGTAATCAATGTGGCGCAATATTTTTTCTTTATGGCGTATATACACGCATTGGAAGATCTTCAAGATCATGTGATTTATACTTTGATTTCTCAATTGGGGATGGTTAACGAGACGCTATCCCCTTCCCTGAGTGATACCTGGTATAACTCATACAGTTTTGTGACGCCAAATTTTGTATCGGTGGTGCATTTGAGCGCATTTAGGGCGCAATTCAGTTGGCTATAGCAAACCCAAAAATGAGGAGGGGGGGGGGTCGTGTAAGTGAACTAGGAATTTCCTACCATTTAGGTGAATTTTCTCCCAAAGACGAATTTTCAACCAGTTGAATTAGATGAAAAAACGAATTCATAACAAAATAGTTCGATTTTCGACCAAGTAGACGACTTCATCAACACACATGAATAAAATTCAACCAATTATTATTATTATTATTTACAAAAAAGTTTAATTTTCAACCAAGAAAGTTGATTTTTCAACCAAGAAAATTAATTCGCTTGAATTAAATACATAGTTAAACTGTTAACCTAGCCTGATTACAAAAAACGTTAGCAATGTAGTTCAAATTTCAATCAAGTAGTTGAATTGTAACACATGAAATTAATTATTGGTGAAATTATTGCATTTTTTAAAAACTAATTAACTTTCAACAAAATATTCGAATATTCAGCCAAACGAGATGAATTCCGAACATTTTATGGATTTTTTTGAGAAATTGTGTTATTTTAAACACGGTTTTTGGAATGGCCAAATTCTAATATGTGTATTGCAGTTAAAAGAAAATACGCGTCGTTTACCATAAAAGTACTTTGCATTATAGTTATTGAAATTTTGCGTTACACTAGGTATAGCTTTTTTAGCGGATAAGTCATCCACTATTTAAAAAAGATAATAATTGTGCCTTGCTAGTCTAGTGATAACACACACGATTTTAGTGTTTGATTCTCCGTGCTTGCTATTTTCAGTAACTTTCCTCCGAAACATTGTATTACACATTTGATAATATTCCAATACATATATCTTAATATAACAACGCCAGTATTTGAAAACTACCACTCATGTATTGTGATTTTTAGACAGCGCCATAGTGCGGCGATATTGTGAACCGCTCATCTTTCGATGAAGTGTATCAGCTGCTCGTTAGCTAATTAGATCACAGTGCGTCATTACTTTATACCCCTAGGAGTCTAACTAAATGGTTCAAAGTCCTAGGATTATAAATACGGTTTATGGTATCGTTGGCAGGACCCGGTTAGAAATTGCCTCTTTATGCTTAAAATAAATATAGGCTCTACCGAGGCTGCAGTCAGATTTTCTAGTTAGGAAAATCTAGGCTTTTCCTCTGCCCCGCTTCCTTGACAGGTATAACTAAATACGCTGTGAGCCTAAAATGAAATTTGGCAGTAATTTGAATGTAATTCAACTTCGATCAAGTCTAAGATGGTATGGTCATACACACGTATAATTTATGAAAAGAGATATCCTGTGTTCCTTCCTGAAAGCGTTAAATCCATTACGTGTATAATTATTTTTGATGTAATATTGATTGATGAGAGTTTCATCAAAAAATTTCTCGTGTAAGTTCCGAAGTGTCGGATAAATGCCATCATTGTTTATGATATCGAACTCAGCGTGGCGTCGTAGCTGTTGGGATAAGGCGTGCGAATTTCGGCGAGTGGTGCGTGAGTTCGATCCTCAGCGATTGCGAATGTTTTCACAAGGTTAAACAAGGTGTAAAGGGCAATTCAGATAATGAAAAAAATAGCATATGATGTTAAATTTATAAATATCCAAATAAGGGAAAAAAATAAATGAAAGAACGCATGTATATTGCATGGAGAATGGCTTTAGTATTGCGAGGAACTATCTAGATTTTATAAAGACCCTATGGATAGGCACTCATTGGGTTGCCTAATGATGACTTCGCTAGCTGAGCGTGACGTTTTCGATTGCGCCCTTGACAGATTGCCACTTTAGAGCCTTGGTAGATAACAGGAAATCTAGACAGGGCCTCTTAAGAACCAAGTTATAATTTCTACTCGGGGAGCTGAAATCACACTCATGATGGAGGCGTCATCATGAAACTTGTTCGATTTGCGAGAAATTAAATTTCGTTCATTCTGTTTCCGAGAAAGAATCTTTTCTTAGGACCTGCAGATCTTTTATTAAAAAAAAATTCTAGCTACAGTTTTGCTTGATTTTTACTCGTACTTTTCACTGATTACAAGAATTTATTTTCAAAAATATCATTGAAATTTTAAGAATGATGCTGCAGTGTTTATTACAAAAATATGCCTCAGAAATTTACTTTGAAGGGTACATAACAATGAAACCTAAAAATTCTTAAACACTAAATAGAGACTATACTTATCTTTTTCTATAAATCAAAATATTTGAAAATAGAATAATGTTAATGAGACTTTTTGCATGGTAAACAGTTAAGAAACAAGAGGTTAATTTATACCTGTTCCGTCCCTTAATTTAAATTCTTGAACTAGAGTTCAAAGCAAAAAAGACACTAAACTAATATATTTTGGCTAAAATTGGAAGACAATGCATAAAAAAAGTCCATTTAAATGGGCACGATATGCTTGAAGATAAAAAAATATATAATTTTGAAGCTAAAAGAAAAATTTTGATGCTTGTAAATAGTATCAATAGCTCGAACGCTTTAACAATTATAGCACATTGTACATCTCAACATTGTAGCGCACACGCCGTTTGAAGATGATTTACATCAGACACGACTGAAAAAGTTGCGCATGCGCAGTTTCGTGATTATGTACTTTAGCGACGAATCGCGCGTTGCCTAAAATTGCTGAGCGGTGGCACCATCGTACGTCGTTTCAAAGAAGCCTTTAGTCAAATTCAAAGGGTCATTTTGCATCAGGCATTGTCGTGCAGATTTCAAGGTGCCTCAAGCTCGTGCTGGAGACGAATAAAAATAGGCCAAAAATAATAATAAAAAATGGCAAAATGATTTTTTTGTTACACCTACAACGTAAGTGCGATTTTAGTGCATAAAATCGAGCCTTAAACAGTATTTACAGTCCCAGACGTAACGTGATCTGATGAGCTAAATCCGGTGTCTACACAAGACATTGTAGTCGAGTCCCAGTGGACACAACATTTTAAAACGTAATTGGAACGTCCCAATATCGTTTCTTGGACGTACAAGTTAAAAGACGTCATTTAAACGTTTTAAAAACTGTCCTGAGTCAGACCAAATAATGTTCTAAAAACGTTTTATGTTCGAAATACATCTTTAAAATGTCTCTAGAACATTGTATGTTTATGGGACGTTATATGGTCTGACTTAGGACATTTTAAACCCGTTCTAAAGAGGTTCTTTAACGCTTGTGCCCACTGGGGTCGTTTGCGACAATCATTAGGTGAAGATTATAGGACCCTAAGATCGCACTTATGATTACTTAAGAATAGAAACTATTGTATAACACATATAAAAGTATTTTGTAATTTAGGAAAATGATAAGGAGCATGTATATACCTACTTACATACTGAATATAATGTGTCTATATTCAAATAATTAGGAGGACTCGTTTTAGAAGAAAGGTCATTCTTAGGCACCTTTCCCTTGCACAGATTAGTATATCGCAGGATTGCGCTATATGGGAGACTAACCGTGTAAAAAAGCTTCGAATTGAGTTCGACTTGAATTGTCGCCAATCAAGACATGCTGAAGTCGAAAAATTCGACTTGAGCATGTCTCCGTTTTGACACAGAGCTACACTTTAATTTATGTATCGGAGACAAGTTTCTATGTCTTAAACGCATACATTTATCTTTTGAGTCGAACTTTTAGACTCCAAGACGAGCGGCTTATAACTTCGAGTGTATACCTGTCCTAACAAAAAGGTCATTCTGATTGTCATGAAAGCTAATCTTTGTTAATGATTATACAATCTTGTATATTTTCATACAACACACATGAAGGTTCTTGACACAAATTTACGCTGATCATCTCAGCCAAGACAAGGTTTGTCTTGAGACGAGTAAACGTCATCATAGCGAAGACAAAACTTACCTATCGTGACCATAAAAATAAGACGAATGCCTATGTTTAGACTCAATTTTGAGACGCAAACAGACATCGATGTCTTTGAGAAGAACTCAAGACATAATCAAGTTGAAATCAAGTCGCAGAATTTTTACTCTGGTATGGAGACTTGAACAAGCTCGACATTCGATAATTTGCAAACGGCTGTATTTTATTTGTCTTTAAACATTATTAAAAAATATATTTTTATACCTGCTTGTAGAAGACGTCCTGCAGTTAAAAAATTTACGTTTAATGATGTAATTTTCCATCTTACTCTATAAGAATATATCTAATTTTGTGACTAAAATTTTTACAGCAATAATATATCACTTTATTCCTTAGAAAGTAGTCTAAGGATTTTTTTATTATTTGGCATAATGAAACAGTTATTACTACAATTTTTATGACATTGAGCGCATGTACTAATGTTGGGGAGGCTTCACCAAGATTTTCAGGGGAGAGTTGACCAAGCGGCAATAAGCAATAAGTAATTATAATAAATAGTGATAGAAATAGTAGTCAGTGTAATACAATATTCCTGATTTTTACTGTTTCGCCTTACTGTTAGACAAGTCGTTAATAATTAAATATTTTAAATTCAAACAAAATTAATATTTTATTTGAAAATGAAATAAAATTATACAAATTTAAAATTTTATTTAAGAAATAGTAAGTTAACTGGCCAATAATTTTTAAACCTTACAACAATTTAATAATTTTATGTATATGCAAACAAGATGATTAAAAATACAAATCGAAGTTTGATTCGTTTGAGTTAAATTATCAAAAAAAGGACGGCTTCCTTAAAAAATGTTGGCTATAAGACCAAATTTTTCCATTTTATAAAAAAATTGTATTGCTAAAATTTACATTGATATAATTTATCTATATCATTAAAAATAATGTATTAATCATTCACATCAAAATGTAACGATCAAATTAGTATAACAATTCCCTTTGTTTAAGGATTCGGCAAATGTTTAAAGTTTAAAATATACCTTTAAAAAAACAACCTAATTCAAAGGGAAATACAGTCTGTCAAGTTAAAGCGTGGGTGGCTTTACTCGCAGTCGGTAAGGTGTATCGACATGATTTTGGTGTCAAAATATTAAGAAGAGCTCCCT
>NC_046661.1:120900216-120921552 GCF_010883055.1 Belonocnema kinseyi
AGGGAGCTCTTCTTAATATTTTGACACCAAAATCATGTCGATACACCTTACCGACTGCGAGTAAAGCCACCCACGCTTTAACTTGACAGACTGTACATTCCACATCCTCCTATATTTTCATTATTTCAAACATTGATATAGTTTTATAATGAATGATACATTTATTATAACAGTTATTAAAAAAAATTAATGTACTTGGTCAAGTTTCCCTGAAGTGGGAAGACTTGCCCAAGAAAAAACGATTGCAAAAAAGCTTACATAATTTAAAAAAAGTGAATTTAAAATTCTGCGAAAATTAAAGAACATGCACAAGAGTTTGCAAATGACATTGGTTGGTCCATGGAAAAGGTTATCAAGTAGTTCAAAAAAGGGGAGTGATATAAAATGTGGAACTTACTTGTTCAGAATTACAAATTTATTAATCAATTATTTTTACCTGATCTTGAATCTTTTCTCAGCACTTTGATTTCAGATTACTGAGGGTGAACTCATTGATCGTCCTCGACAGTCCATGTACGATCGGGCCGGGGATTAAAGGCGGATTCTCAACGACACGCCGCGGTCTGGCGTTCGAAAAGAGCCGCCGATAAAAAAAACACTTGGAGCAAAGCTCAAGGGGATGGGCGATAGGGCCTGGGGCTCTCAAGGAGGCACAGGACATGTAGGACGCGGCGTAATCTTGTCGATCAAACAATTAACAATGCCACTGCTCCCCGGTGGAGCCGCAGGGATTGGAGGGACTTGAAGGAAGGGAACGTTTGCGAGGAGTCAAGACTAAAGAAGGAAAAGGGGGCAACTCGGCGATTGGATCCTTCGAGTCGGAGATACGAGACCAACGAAAGGAAGGACACCGCCATGTGGATCTCCAACATTGGGTGCTGCTCAAAGGCCACAGAAAGTCTGCGTCTATACGCCGGTGCCGACTTCTCCTTCGCGACAGTGTTAGCCGTTAATTATACGTTAATTAGCTGCCCTTTAATTGACCGGGAACTAAAAAGAGAAGCGTGACCTCCATTGAGAAGAATCGAGAATCCGATCTTGGCGTTCAAGAGCGAAAGGAGATTAGGGGGTCAAATGGGATCATTTCCTGAGATACTGTATCGGAGAATTATTTGTTTGGAAAAAAAGAAAGAAGATGTGTGATTTCTCTTTGTACGAGAATGCTCTGATAACTTTTTATAGACTATGTAATTCATTGTCTTACTTTGCCTTATGATTAATAAATGGAACCAATTTTAAAACACAATTTTTGTTTCTAGCCAACCTTAATGTAATTTGGAGGCCAATCACTGTGCTTTTGAAGAACACTAAGTGGATGTGGTTAATTACTATATTTCACCATATACCAGAGCCTAATTTGTTGACATCCTTGTTAATTTATTTAAATTCAAATTACATATGCTATTATTAGCACTGAACTTGCTATTTCCATTTGAATATGTATTGAATTTATATCAATTTATGTATTATAGAATTTTCCTTATGCTCACAGTGCCTTTTATAGAGTCTCAAACTTCAGTAATTCTTTAAGTGGCTAATCATTGAACCAATTGCCAAGCTTACAATTTTGGAGTTTAAATTTACTTATTTTAATTCTTTTCTCGAGATTGCTATCAACCGTATTGAAAACCTATCAAGTTGTATTTTAATTTATCATATTATTCTTTTCTCGATCTCACGCTTTTGATATTGCTATTATTTTAGGAGTGTGAGTGGGCTAAAAAGTGTATAAACCCTGGATATTGACTTGTCATAATTTAGCTCGGACACTGAATACTTTTTGTACAAGAATTTGTGAAAGAAAAGATATGATTAATACGAGCATAGTCGAGGTTTCGCAGACGAATAACCCCTCTCACCAAATCTAAAAATTTTACTAAAAAATTAATATTTGGGAGTTTGTCTGGGAGATCGGGGCACGATGTCATAGGTTATACTTTTTGCAAAAACTCTCTCCACCTGTATTGAAATATTAAACGATGCATGTTGTTGTTTATATACTATAAACCTTAGTGGTTTGATTTCTTACAGAATTGGATCTATTAAAAACAAATTACGTATTAAACATTTTAATTTAATTTACATTTTTATTCAAACAAAATTTAATTAAAGAAATTTGTGGGTTCATAGCTCTATCTAGTCTGTAAAGGCGTTAAAAATGTATGTTATTCTTTGATGATAAAACAGGTTCCTTGAAAAATTCATATAAGTTTACTTTCAGGCCAAAATATTATAGCAGCTTGCAATTTCTTGAAAGCAACGAGTTGATACTTGATAGACTGATTTTTAAATGTAATCGAAATTTTATCAACCTGAATCGACAGGTTACTACGAGATACTAATGAATTACCATACATTGAAACAAGAAATTCTAAATTCTAAATGTATGGACGGAACTACATATGCATGGAATAATCTACTGGAAATGGCGATGGAATTAGCACTGTTTAGGTTCCCCTGGTATTATAATTACAAATAAATAATAAATCGCGAGAAAAATATAGGAAATACATAATTAATTTATTTTATAAATAATTAACACTACTTAATAAAAAAGGAACATTTTTAGTATTAGTATAACATTTTTTTAATTTTCATAATAATATCTGCAGTTGTTACATACATTTCAAAAACCTATAATTACCAATGCAATGTTAAAAATAAAATATTTTAGTAAAATTATTCCCTTCCTTTAAATTGTTTGAGCGCTTGAAATATTTAAATACATTTTAATACTACATCTTTAAGGATAACATTATAGAATCTTAACTTTTATCCTGAAATAGGTCTAAACATGCGAGAAAGTATAATATTTAGAGAAAACTCAATTTTGCGAACAAGTGAACTTAACACTTAACTTCAAATACTTTCGCGAATGTTTAGTAATCAGTTTTTCAGTAATAAGTGGCAATTTTACTATGTTTCTTGGTTTAAAGATAAAGAAATTTAAAGTTCGACAAGTACAATTTTTTTCCTGGAAATGTTAAATTAAATTTCTGAGTTACTGTCAGAATCAAAATTTGCAAAGTATTACGAATTATATCAAAAACTGTAAAAAACACGTAAAATGTAACATTTTTTCAAGCAATAATGTACAGTCATCTGTATTTTCACTCATTTTCCTGATGGAACATGCAGATATTAAAAAATCCTTAAATTTAACCTACAACTTTTAACTCGGCGGAATTTTTTGGATCCTTGCTATTTTTTGTAAAATAAAGTTATGAGTTTAAATTGTATGCGGAAAGTTTACAAGTTTAGATGGCTATTTAGCGCTTTGCACGTAAACTGTAACATTTCAGTAGTAACCATGGCACACAAACGTGAGATAGGTGGTTGCGATATACGATTTATTAAATACGATGATCTGGAAAAAGCTTTGTGCACCCTATGGTCACGTAGATACCCAAGGACGGACGCCCTATGCATTTCCCCTGCAAATGTTTGAGTATTTGGTTAAGGCGCCAGGATGGGTTTCAGGCTATTAACCTGGGAAAGCTTGGATCCTCTAAGAGAACCAATAATCTGGACGAATGGCTTACTATAATACTTTGTGTATAACGGTAGCAACTACCTTATGAGGTCTTTGTACCTCTCTTTCTTTTCATTCTCCTTGGTTGTGATGTTCTTTCCGACTGGAGCCGAAAAGCCGATAATGGACATTGTTTGTATCGCGAAGTCAAGAAGTACTATGTAAAGTCTAGAGTGCGGGACAAAAGCAATTTGTGAGAACATGTAGTTTCAGTATATTTGAAGCTTCTCTTTTTCGCGAATGGACTCTATTTTTTGAGGAGCGTTTGGTGAAACGGTATCAGATCTAATGTTATAAGAGTCCCAGTGATGGTAGTAAAGCAAACTTAGTGCAGCATGAGAGCATTGTGAAAATGACACTAGCTCACCTAAAACCGCCGTAAATCACACCTATGGCGGATTTGCTGAAGAATGCTCATTTGACAATTCTTAGCAGAAGATTTTATTTGATCAGATCATTTTCGACGATTTGAGATATATAAGGGGTCGTTCGGGTATAAACAGGATAAAGAATTATAAGTCCTCGCCTGCCTTGATTGCGTGGGATGAACAAGTGGGGACTGGACGAATTCATACGTAAGCTCTTCTGGATGTGTATGATATTACGCGGAGCAATAGAGAGGGTCGAGAGGTCTGCCGAGAAATCTGTCAAAGAAGACGCTTGTATTTACTTTGAGGAGCCTTATTTCCTGATAATAATAGCTTGAATGTTGTTTTCAGGCACTTCTAGGTATAGTTAGATCAGTCTAGCGCAAAGTCAAGGTGTTCAATAGAGCTCATATCCATAAAATCAGAATCCTTGGCAATGCCAGCATTATGTCCTTGATTAGGATAAATCTAGTAACACTTGCTCAATTAAAATTTCATAATAATCGCACTATGTCATGACGATGCTTCAAAAATTTGGAAGATGCCCTGCCTCAGAAGCATATATCTGCAGATCATCTATATTTTCTAAAGCAGCATCAGTCTCTCTAAGCAATTTAGCATGTGTGGATGAACTTTCAAACCTTCGGACAATCAGAGGGTGAGCTTGTGGAAGATTAATTCTTAAGTCTTCTAATGGTAAATCCAGGGCATCGACAGACAGCGTTGGTTAAAAACTGCGTCTTTGCAGGCATACCTGTCAATTAGCAGGTTCTCCCAGCAGCCTATTATATCTCTGTTCGAGACAAGTTCTTCGTAAATCTCTCCCTAAACAGATCCAGTTCTTCAAACAATTCTGCCATTAAGGACAGCTTTGCAGATATAATAAGGCTTATTAATAGCAGTTATTGTCCTGTATTTGTTTCTTGGGTTGGGCAAGTCACCTTTCTTTGGTTGAAATCCATTGCATCCTCACATGAGCTGCTACGAATTATGCGTATCTGACTTCAAATCTGAGGTGAAAGTGTAGACCAAAGGTTAATATGCAGGTGTGAGCTTCGTCTGCCAGAAGTTCTCGAAACAATATGATCCTTCAGTGGAGAAGCTCGACGTGGCCCTCAGTTCTTTCTTCACCTCTTTGGTACTGACTGTTGGACATTCCTCTTCACATGTTATGAGGTTGTCGTAAAAATCCGTGAAGCGGATGATTTCAGTTTTTTAAAATTATGATTGTGGATCATGAATCTCTCTCTCTCTCTCCAAAAGTTCTCGATCACCTCGGGCTTGGTCCGATTTTTTATAAAAATAGAAAGATCGCTGAAGAGGCGCAATGGGTCAGTGAGAAACTGTTGACTCTCTCCAATATACTCCTCCGTTTTTTGTATTCTCCTCCTTGCGCCAGAGAACATCCGTATTTTGTCAACAATGTGTTGCTTGATAGTCAGTACTTTGACTTGCTCGGAGACATTCCCTTCTTCAAAGGGTATTTCAGTCAGATCTTGGGGCTTAGCAGGAACCTGGATAGTAATGTTCTTCCTCGTCTTGAAATAGCCATAATCTCTCTGAGGGTGTCTGCATTCCACAATTACTCTTCTTTTCGCTTCCTCTTGTTTAATTGTTGCTTGTTCTTGCAGTGGTTGGGAAAGCACTCTGGGTCCACATCCAGTTCGCAAGAATTCGGCAGCTTACAGCCGTAAAGTCTATTGCTAATTAGGCCTAAACTCTGTGTTTGTGCCACCACAGATTGCGAATGCGCGCCATGAAGCGCAAGTCCATCGTCGCATTTTCATAATGAATATTTTCAATATCCTGAACTTGAAAATGTTCGGCACTGTTTCCTGCCCCATTGTCGGCTGCTCTACGCGTTTGATTGTTTTGAGTCGCATCTACAATTTGGATTGATGGTGTCATCGCTGTCCCACTAAAAGCTAGGGAAATGCTTGTTCTACTGTTGTAGAGCCCTGCATTGAACTGTAAGGTTGCATACTCCAGGAGGTTTTGCTGGTAACTCAGAGTGACCGTTATAAGAAACCTCGCCCAGGTGCAATTCAGCTTTAGGCATGGTTGTTACATCCCAGCTTGGGTTTATTTTTCTTTAGGATCATCCCTGTAAAATTATGCGCAACCACATGCAAATGTGATACACTTTAAGTCTCCACGCAAAGATAGTACGCACCTAACCATGTACGCGCACAGATAGCACTCACAGAACTGAAGTATTTCAACCTAATAATCTAGAGCATGACTTCGAAACAGCCGGAGAAAATTATACTTGCAGGGCATTGAGTTAAATTGGACGATGGGGCCTACGTTGAGATCGGGTGTGTGAATTTCCCAGAAGAAAGTCAGCGACTATGATCCGACGCTACGTGAATGGGAGCAGAGTATCTTAATGCATTTCGAGCCAAATGGTGTTTGAGAATAGGGCAGATATACTTATTACATCGGAGTAGTATTGCGGAATGATAGGAATTCTCAAATACCTAGAGGAAACAGGCAATGTGGTTATTTGGATAAGGAATTCTTATAATTGATAGACGATAGCTATCTCTGGAATTGAAGTGGTAGAGTGACGTATGTCAGTGACTACCTCTCATTAAATGAGGGATTCAACGAATTTGTACGCAACACCAAAGACAGGACAGCGACAGGAAAATAGGATGTAGACGTGGTAGTGGCAGGTGACTTTACCGGGATAAGCCATGCCAATCCTCATTAAGTCACATTATTGCATGTCACATTGCAGAAACTTTTATTTAGTATAATTGAAATCCAACCAAAATTAGCAAGAAGCGGCAACTCACATGTGCGGTGAGACAAATTTGATGCTAGTAACATTCACTGCAAGTCACATTGCGGGATATCCAATAAGACAAATTTAAAGTCCAAAAAAGATTGTCTAAAGTGGGGGAAGATACCCCTATGATTAATCCTAAAATCATGTAGTTCACACTCCTAGTTCTTTTTAGCGTCCCATTGGCCCATTTTCGTCCCCTTTACTATCAAGAAAACCGTTGTTTACAATCATCATTTTAAAATTTGGCATCTGTGGCCCCAAGATGCTTTACTCAACGGTGAAAAGCAGAAGTTGCGGTAGATCAAGTACGCGACGAAATTCGGTTTCCGGATGTAGTCGAGAAAACACATTGTCGCCCAACGAAAGTACAGACAATCTTCCTTCATCTTGTATGTAATTCGCAAAGCCCGCAAAGTCAAAGTCACCCGCCTCCCTCTTATGCATGCGTAACTCATTGCGGTTGTTTTAAAGATAATGCTGCTAATAGACACAATATTTCACCAAACATTCTTCAAGTTACTAGTACTCTTTGTTACAAGTTAATATTACAAGCTCTCTTATCATAATACCGTAAATCAAGAAAATGCTTTTTTCCAGATAGCAATTTAGTTCCGCAGAACTATAAGGTTTCACGCAATAAGCAGAGTGATTTTTTATTGCAAAATCTTTTATTTTTTCATGAAAATTCAATTTTTCAATACAACCCAGTCGGACAGATGGATTTGGTTCCGCTAAATAATCAAGTTTCATAGTATGGTTATATTCAGATATTTCCAGTTCCTTAGTATACCACCTTGATCAAAAAGTTTTAGGACTCAGCACCTTGTATCGCTCTCGTTCTACCGATTTCAATTCTTCTTTTGTTGTTGTGTTGGTAGAAGTGTCATTGACGCTCTATCAGATTTTCAGCTTGATAGCTTGACATTTGTTGAAGTGACGCCATATTGTGTACATCTATCTCTGTGTGTGGTTTCGATTTTTCACAAAAAAGAAATGTCATCGACTTTGCACGATGCCATCGTTATCCGTGAGCATTTGGCTAAAAACGAAACGAATACCATCCCATAACCACCGAATTCACCGGATTTTTCTCTCTGCGACTTTTTCCTATTCGGTCGACTCAAGAAACCGCTCCGCGGAACGCGTTACGGCATGCGGGACGATGTCATGGTAAAATCGAAGATGGCTCTGATAGCTATTCCGCAAACCGATTATAAAAAATGTTTTGAGGATTGGATTAAGCGCTGGCATAAGTGCATTGCAGTAGATGGGGAGTACTTTGAAGAGGACAATATGGATTATGATGAATAAACCTGTATTTTTGATTTCAAAAATAAAGTCCTAATACTTTTTGATCAAGGTGGTAGATCTATTCACTTGGATATTCTTGTTCGTTCGTTTGTTTGATCAACTTTGCGTAAACTATCTACATTTTAACAACAAAGAATTGAATGCATCTCAATGTTTGCCCTAGATATATAATATATGGAGTTTAGTTTTAAAAATTGGATATTGGCAAATTCATCAGTATCAGTTTCACGTAATTCCTTTTGGCGTGAAAACTGTCCTAGGCAGATTTCAGAACCTTATTTTTCACGTCCTCGCTGTTTACTGTAAGGTTTTCGTCATCGCTTATTTGAATGATATCGTAGTTTACTTTTTCGACGTTCAGAATCACTTTCATATCTCTGCCACATGATTCATAGCGATTTGGGTGCGCCTCAGCAAGTAGACTTGGAGGCTATTCAAAATCATCACAGGAGGAATTCTCGAAAGATCATTCGTTAAGACATCTAGATCCATCTTTACGGTTGATGTTTGAAACAGACGCAAGTGCATCTGTTACATTCATGTACGCGGACAACATGCTCATAAACAACGCCCAAGGTTACCTAAGATCACATGAAAAACTGTAGCAGTCGATTCCATGGGACTATATCTGCGAATCATTTAAGGACATACTTAAAATATAGTCTTCATGGATATATTCAGCTGTGCTGTTGGCTGGCACCCTTTCCTTCAAGAGTTTTTCATGTTACAAGAGCTGCCTAGATTCCGGATACCATCCGAACGCCAATCGAACTAAGTGTCATAATCAAGATACTTGATTTATATATATATGCTTCGTTTATACTAGATTAACTAAAGGGCTAAAGAACTGATACTATTATAGGTCAGTAGCCCATATTTGAGAACCACTAAGGAAGCAATTTACAGCATAAAATCTCCGCTCGTGTTCACAAAGGTAAACACAAACGGAAAATCCTTCCCGACTAATTGCTCCTTAATGGTGTCTAGACGAGCTTGCTTTCCCTTCATGTCCCATGAGTGATCGCGGCAAGGGACTTTAAGGCGAGAAGGTCACGCACCACGCCAGGTGCAGCAGTATCAGTGGAAAATTTTCCGATCACGCGCTGACGCCGCACAGTGGGGCAAAATGGACCAAATTCAATCCTCACGCGAATTTTTAATGGATTTGGATAAAACAAATTTTTTATAGTTCTCGTTAGGTAGTCAACTAATGCCTTCGACTGCTACTTTTGTAAAAAACAATAAAACAATAAAATCCTTGCTTGTTCACTATAAAAATCAATTTTTTTTCTTCTAAAAAATACCTATACATATTTGATGTAGTTTTTCAGAGAATAACTTAAGAATTTTGGTGTAATGATATTGGAAAAAGTAAAAAAAGGTTTTCTAAAAAAAGTTTAGTTTTGTTAACCATAGTTATTTTGTGAATTTGGCGTGTTGCATTTTTTTCTTTTCTCCATAGTCGAAATTAACAAAAGTAGCAGTCGTCGATGTTAGTTGACTACCTAACGAGTACTATACAATTCATTTTATCTAAATCCATTAAAAATTCGCGTGAGGGTTGAATTGCGGCCATTTTGCTCCACTGTGTGCCGTGGCAAAGGGTTAACAGACCTCGAAAAGTCACCTACGCCACTCGCTTCTGTCTCCACACTCTCTTCTTCTCCCACTCGTTAAGCAGGCAGCAAGTGTCAAATCAGAGTTTGTCTTGGATCTTAATATTATTTTCGGGTTCCGAGAATATATTTGAAATTAAATTTTATTATTTGCGCATTTTAGCATCTATTTGTCATTTATTAGGTATGCATAGCATTAAGTCACTTTCTGAAATGTTTTTATCTTCTTTAGGTAATTATAGGTATTTTATTCGGAAATAATTAATCATGAGATAAATTATTTAATTAAGTTTCATAAAATTATTTTGCACGGTAACTAAGGTTAGGTAAACAGTAGGAATATTGTTTAGGCTAAATTTATTAATTTAAAATCTCTTTATTTTTGAAGTTGTAAGAAAAATGTACAATTTTTGTAAAATTTGCTCGAGACAAGGCAGCAGGGAATACGGTGTCTCCACCGCTTCGTTTTGGGTCCAATGTTAGAGTGTGGGCCAATCAGCAGGTCGGCAGCCGCTCCCTTCTTTGCTCGAACTCCTGCGCCCCGGCATATAAATACGGATGACCGCTGTACCATCATCACTTGTGTCTTAGCGATCGGATTTACGTCCTGGCGATCGTCCTGACTCCTCAGCCTTGAAGACCGCTCTCGACTCTCACTTTTGAAGCAATAAAGCCAGATACTTAAAACAATTCCAGTTGTCCTTTTCTCTTCTCTCTCTTTTCTTCGACTATAAACAACATAGATCTATGCCTGAATATGATAAGGCACTCTCCCGTCCCGGCAAACTCACCGGACTCCGTCGCCGCCTAGCAGCCCTTAGGAAATCCTTATCTTCTTCTCCCGAATCCGCCAGACAAACTCTGTAGCTGTGGTGCATGGCACTTTGCCTATCGGTGTGAGTCGGCCCCTCCACAAGCAAAACTCGTCGGTCTAGCGCCTAATGACTGGTTTCAGACCTTGCGCTATCTGTTTTCCATCCAAGGAGCAAAAAGGATTGATAAATACGTCCCGGAGTGCCGAAAGGAAGGACCTAAGTCCATGCAGCAGTTAGAAAACTTCCTCCTACGGAGCAACACCAGCCTACCCGTTCTCGCCGCTCCCGCGAATTGGAGCGACCGTTCCGTCTAGGAACCGGCTTGGAAAATCCTGAGCGGGCTGAGTCTCGGAACGTCCACCCAGTCGGACGAATTTCACAAGCTACGGTTCCACAGGAACCGTCTTGAACTCATCTAAGAACCTCTACCCGGTCGGAGGAACTTTACAAGCTACGATTGCAGAGGAGCCGGCTTGCATTCATCCAAGAGCCTCTACCCGATCGGATGATCTTCGTGAGCTACGGTTCCCCAGACGCTCCACACGCTACGGTTTCACAGGAATCGGTTTGCCCTCATCTAAGAACCTACACCCGGTCGGATGAACTTCACACTCTACGATTCGACTGGAACCTCACAAGCTATGGTTCCACAGGAAACAGCTTGCAACATCTAAAAACCTTTACCCGGTCGGACGAACCTCTCAAACGTCTTCCATTTCCTCTTGATTAATTTGGTCACACAAACAGCAACCTAGACTTATATCAATACGCATACAGCGAATCACTGAATTATCGTTCCTACACATACCTAATCACGTTATACCACAGGGGACTTGGTGTACATGGATAGTGACCGAATATTAAATAAAGCCAAGGAATTCAATGAGAAAATGAAAGAGTCTAGGGTTAGTCCTCATCAACTATGGAGAAATCTCTAGCGATGTTTTTTGGATTATCAAGGATGAGAAACTGCACAAAGTTAACGGTAACGCTTCTGTTTCGGCTTCTCAACGCACAGTACCAAAGAGAGATGACGTTGAGAAACCGTATTTACTACTTTCTAAAGAAAGGGTGCTTGCAAAATAACCTTTAACTCCCAAACCCTTGTCTGTTAGATATCTTATTCTCCAGTACTCACAGAAGCTGATGTGAAAGCATTTCCATTGAATAGGCCTCAGCTATGGTCAACAGAGTTAGGCAAAGAACCACTTTCTGAGATTCAAATTGAGCCAGATGAAAACAAGCAATGCAACGTCAGGAGGCGTTATAACTTATGACATCGAGCTCCGGTGGATCATCATGATCAACAAACACCGCATAAGAGAGGTGTTTAATTTTCCCGATCATATACTTACCAAATTAATAGCATTTCTTGTTTAGTAGCAAGAAGACTGAAAGTTTGTCTCTCTGACACTTGATCTTAGGTCGTCAGTTAAAAGACTAAAAGTTGTATTCTGCGTGTTACTTTAAATACAAAATAAAGTCTTTGCATTCCTTCAAACTTAGTGAGTGCTTCATTTTCTTGGATTATCGGAGTTTCTTTCTCATCGTAGATCTTCAACGTTTATTGATGCGGTTTTCCAGTTGAGTCCTGAGAGAGCCTACCGGAGATTTTTGTTATAAGGCATATCCTTACATGATTTATTCATATATGTGTTTGAGTTATTATTTCTTTAAATTATTTGAATTTCTCGAGATTATTATACATTCAAAAAATTCGGAGTCTCGCTTCCTCCGTGCAAGGTGATTTCGGTTACTAAGACGTGATCGCAAGGAGTGAGTTAAGCAACTTTTTGGAGATCCAAATTTCGATTCTCGAAGAGGATGCATAGACCCGAAGAGATTAACTTGCCATAATAAAGTAAATATCTGTTTTTGGAAACTAAAAGCCTTGGGGTGAGGGCGACTATCAATTTTTTTACTTTCACTTCTACTTTTTTGATTTTCACTTCCACTTTTTTAATTTTCACTTTAGGTATTTTTTTGGACATTTACATTTTTAAGACAATTTTTTTAAGCCAACAAGAATCTCGGTAAAGTGGAAGTGGAAATGACTGCAAAGATTTAAATCAAATGCTCATCGTTGTAAAGCGATCCGAGTAGTCTAAGATGTCGCAGTATAATGTTGAATTATACTGTGTGAAAAGTGTAAACGCTTAGGTGCACAAAATGCCTTCATGTTTAATGAACTAACCAGCGAAAAAATTGATACTTGTTAATCTGTGAACTATTCTAAAAATATCTAGTGTGAATATTAAATTAAGTTCTGAATTTTATTGGCATTTAGCAGTAAATGATTAAATAATCGCAATAATACCAAAAATAATTTTTTACCATTAGGAAAGCTTGCAAATGACTTGAAAGAATTTACAGTATTTTAACGTGAATTCTACAGACATTAGAAGAATTAAAAAGATTTTTAAGGAATTCAAAGACTTCTACAGAGTTCTTCAGAATTGAAAAAATAAATGCTTTTGAATTCAGGAGTAGCTTACCGTTGACCAAAGTTTATAAATTTGGAAATAGTTGGAAAGAATTCCATGCTTGTAGAAGAATTCAGAAAATAGAGAACATTGGATTGAATTCTAAATTAGTCAGAGACGGTCCCTGACTATTTGAAATAATTAAAGACTTATCTAGGCTCATGGAAATTATTCGTGCTACGCCCAACAAATTTCGGAGAATTTACATTTCATTTCAATTTTTCCCGTGCATTGCATTTTAGCGAGTCAATATTGTAGCAAGAAAACTTTTAAATAAAATATAAGATTTTTTTTCAACGTTATTTTACGTTTCGATAAAACTTGAGTCCATTCGATTTAAATAGACAAAAACATTCCTAGGGCGTGCGACTGGTGGTTCTCGCGCTTTGGGCTCGATCTTTGTGCATGGACTTCTTAAAACTAAGGGTGAAAACATCGACAACAGTAATTTCTTGATTGTAAATTCTCTTTTGTTAAAGCTACTTCGGCTTTAACGCAAACATGCTCATAACGTATTTCGTGCTTCACACTCGAGTTCATCCCTGCAATTTTATATAATTCCCATAAATATACATTAATATAATTCATCGATTACATTTGTATTAAAATAGAAGTAGTTTTATTGTTCCGTTTAAAAAAATACGTATTGTTTAAAAAAAATTGGTATTAAACATTTTATTGTAACTTTTGTCGTTTTCCCATAAATTGAACTTTCTCATTTCTAATGTTTTTTAATGATTTAAACTTTACACATACGTTTTTAAAGTTCTAAATTATGTCGATATATTAAATGTTTTTTGAAAATGCATTTTCATATTTGCGAATCTCTAAAATGCTGTGAAATTGTTGCATGAATAAATGTAGTTTTTGAATCTTTCATTAATTTGTATGCTGTCAAGATTTGAATTTTGGATTTTTCAAGAAAATTCAAAACCAGAGGCCAATCTAATAGAATGATTTTTTCAAAAGTTTTCGTGCTCACAGACAGACAGACCAAAAGACAGACACATTCCTAAAAACCTATTTTTTGTATTCAGGGGGTCTCAAAACGTAGGAATTTGACAAAAACTGGGGGGGGGGGGGGGGGGGGTGTTCAAGTTTTACACACATCTAATACCTTCTCTCATGAGAATGTAAAAAAAAACATTAATCAAAATTTGTTTGTTCTACTTTCCGTGGAAATATGTTATCTATTTATTTATTCTTAGCTTGTGTCGTGTGTCGAAACATGTAACTAAGTGTCCTATAAAAAAGTGATGAATAAAAAATTTATTGATATTATTTTGGGTGCACAATCTTTGTCTTATAATTTTTCTTCTATCTTGCATAGTTTGACCAAAAAATGCAATTTTTGCTTTTTGGTTATTTTTGTGCTGTCAAAATCTGAATTACCAGTTTTTCGACAAAATTCCAAAAGTTTTTATGATAATCTTGTACGGCTATCGAAAATTAACATTTTTCTTCCCAAGTATTATGAACAAGTGTGCAGAGAATTTTTGAATTATGAAAAAATGTGGACTAAAAATTTCCAAAATAGGCTCACAGACATACAGACAGACAAATTTTCAAAAACTTGCTTTTCCGTTTCAGGGGGTCTCAAACCGTGGACCTTTTAAAAAAACTGGGGGTGGGGGTCATATTTTAGACAAATCTAATACCTTCTCTGATGAGAATGTAAAAATGACTTATTTGCCATGAAGAATTTTTTTATAGATATCCTATCGAAAAGTGTTTGATAACATATTTGTGGATCTTTTTTAAATGCACAATTTTTGTGTTCTCATCTTTTACCGTATTCTGCATAGTTTGGCTGAAAAATGTAATGTTTGGATTTTTCATTTTGTATGCTGTCAAAATTTGAATTTTCGATTTTTCAAAAAAATTCAAAAAGCTGTTATGATAATCTTGTAGGTCATTCAACAACCAACATTTTTTTTTCTTTCATTTTTTTTATATCGTTTGTTATTTGGCTTAAAATGTTCGTTTTCGTGTGTTTTCTGGAATTTTGTAAATATTCTAACTCTGGTAATTTTTAATTTTATAAAAAAAGTCATTAGGATAAATTGTTCGAATTTTTGAATACTATGAATAACCGTACAGAGAATTTTTAAATTACGAAAAAATTGGTCTAAAAAATATTCAAAATGTGCCCACTTTTTGAATTTTGATCCAAAATCGCTGGCCAACGAGCTTGACCTTTAGTTTAGGATACTAAACAAGTGTACCAGAGGCCAATCTAATAGATTAATTTTTTCAAAAGTTATCGTGTTCACAGTCAGTCAGACATACCTACTTACATAGGTACATACATACATACAAACATACATACATACAGACGGACAGACAGACAAATTCGTATAAACCCGTTTTTCGTATGCAGGGGGTCTCAAAACGTGAACATTTTACAATAACGGGGGGGGGGGGGTAATTTTACACAAATCTAATACCTTCTCTTATGAGAATGTAAAAATAAATGAAAGCAATTTAAGAATCATTCAACTCTTTTTATTTACAACAGATTAGTGGTTAGGATGTAAACAAAACATGAGATACATACGTTTAAAATATTTATATTTATTCAGAAAAAACTTAATATCAATACAAAGATCTCTACATATCGTAAATTTGAATCACTATATTTTAATTTCAAAACATAAGCTTTTTCTAGTTTTAAAAATTAGTTATATAAAATGCCTAAAATAAAATATTTTGACTAACATCACCCCTCGCTGAGATTTACCCTTAGTAGAGATGGGTGGGGTGAAGCGTATATATTTTCAGAGGTTTCTCAGTCAGATACAATGTCTTTGTATATTATATATAAATATATGTGTATATTTTTTTGTCGTATGTTGTTTAATTAAACATTATGCAATTTCTAGATTTACTTAAAATCTATTTACTCTCCTACACATCCTTCGTTTCCCTTAACATACCAATTTCTCAACCTCCGGTAGTGCGACTAGGCTAGAACAAACCGAGTTTCTTTTTACCTCGAAAAGAACATGATTTAATGATGTAATATTAATAATAATAAACTATTGTGAGAATTAAAACTCAACCATTTTGAAATGTCTTAATTCTAATTTTTCTAATTATAAGTACTTTTCACAAGATAAATGCCTGGATCCTTGCTGTGGTTTATAGTAAATTTTATATCCAACTTCAAATTTTGGTTTCTTAACTGCTTTTTTCACATTATAATTTTTGTATATTGAATTACTTTTCGTTTTGATTAATTTAAAAGCTAAAATTGATTAACTGGTATCTACTTTGTGGGCCATGGCATTGCAGGGGTTATAAAAGAACGTTGTGCAGCAATCTTAACTGCAGACATAGATTCACCCAGACCAAAAAGCTCGCGAAAATTATTTTCGTTTCTTATTTTGAGTATTGCTGTTCCCTCTAATGCAATCTGATGGCCAGTAGCGTCATATAATGGGCTAACAATACCTTCATTGTTCCACCCGTAGATAAAATTCCCCTTTTTTATTAAGACGGCGCCTCGGGTAAACTTGATGTATCGACCATCAACATATTTCCGTACCAAAATTAATGGTTCAAAGTCTGGTAGACAATGTAATATTTTGACAGGAGTAAGGTCAGAGGGTATAATTCTGCGGTCCTGTCCTATGAGTGATTGTACTGGACCATTGTCCATCTGTAAACTTGATTCTGTAAACAATAAAAAATAGTAAATTTTTATACACGTATTGAGGGAAATTTTAATATCAAAATTTCAAACTAGAATGTTTTCATATGGAAAAGAATGCTACTCTCTCAAAGTGTACTAGTAAACTCTCGTTATTTGAAACAGCCAGAAGTGTGTCATTGACGAACCGTGGAATTTCTAAAGTTCACTAAATTAAATTTCATCGCTGGTATAATAATTTACTTTGTTCATTTAAATAGACAAACCATAACTACAACAATTGAACAGAATGACGTCCTTTTAACACCCGGATTAGAAATAGATGACAATATACTTATTTTTATTTGAAGTTAGGCTTCTGATTTCAGGTTTGACAAAAATTTTACTACGTTAGAATTTTATGAACATTTTTCAAAACATTAATTTATCAAAAAATGATATTTCGAAAAAAAATCTTTTATTCAAACGTGTGTTTAACTTTCGTTGAATTTTATATGCATTAAGCGCATTTTCGATAATAATTTTGGCCGATTAGGACTAACTTACTTAATTCTTAATTTGTCGGAATTTTATAAATGTTCCGAAAATTACCACCCACGCAAATTTAACTTTTTTTCGGCCAAATATTTAGTGCAGAATTCGTTCAAATTTGTACAACAGAAATTAAAACTTGTGCATCACCGGACGTACCTGATTTATTAGAAAAACACTGGCGGGGCCAGTGAAACGTTTCTCTGGCCCCGACATTGTCCAAAATCAACCTTATATGGTTGCACTATTTTCGTCTTAATATTGATCAAATTTGTTCAACCAATTTCAACCCCTAAAACATACTTCCTGTGCGGAAAACACCATGTCGGGGCCAGCGAAACGTTTTCTGGCCCCGGCATAATGTTTTTCGCATAGGGGGTATTTTTTAAGGGTTGAAGTTTTTTGCACAAATTTAAACAAATTAAGACGAAAATAATACACCAGTTTAAAGTTTATTCTGGAAAATGTCGGGACCAGCGGCAAGTTCCTCTTGACCCGCCATTGTGTTTTTCGTACAGCGGATCGTTTTTAGGGGTTGAATTTGGTTGCACAAATTTGAACAAATCAAGAAGAAACTAATACACCCATATAAAGTTGATTTTGGATAATGTCGGGGCCAGAGAAACGTTTCTCTGGCATAGCCATAGTGTTTTCCGCACAGTGGGTAGTTTTTATGGCTCGAAGTTGGTTGCACGAATTTGAACGAATTGAGACGAAAATAATGCACCCGTATAAAGTTTATTTTGGACAAAGACAGGTCGAGCGTAACGTTTCGCTGGTCCCGCCATGGTGTTTGGATAACAGTAGGTGCTTTTTTAAGGGTTGAAGTTGGTTGCACGAATTTGATCAAATTAAGACGAAAATAACACACCCGTTCAAAGTTGATTTTGGATAATGCGGGGCCAGCCAAACGTTTCGCTGGCCCCGACAGTGTTTTTCTGAGAAATAAGGTACTTCCGGTGATTCACAAATTCTAATTTTGGATGTGCAAATTTGAACAAACTCTGCACTAAATATTTGGCCGAAAAAAATATAAATTTGCGTGGGTGGTGGGGCCAGCGAAATGGTCCTGATAGAAGATTACAATAGTAATTAGTATATATGCGAATAAAAGAAAGTTAATTATTTTTGACGATATGATTTTAGACAAAAAACAAATTTCCAAATAATAAATATTAATTAATATATCAATTTATTTACACCAGAACCTTTTAAGACCGGTCTTCGTTACTTCGGTCTCGGCGGGCTAACACTCACACTGGGCATATCAGCGTCTACGCCGATCCCTTTTCAGCTCCGCGCCATACTGCTTTTCGATACTGCAGCAAATAATCTTTCCCTTCGGTGCAGGTGCCCGCAATATATAGATACGACGCAATATATAGATACGGATATTTCCTCAGGTAAAATATTTTTCAAAAAAAGTGAAGGTCATTCCTGAATTAAATTTCAACGAGGGATTCAATGGTGACCTTAGTTTTGACCTTAAAGTTGACCTTCATGGCTTTTTGAAGTCAACTTTGCTTTTTTAAATGAAAACCCCCTTTTTTAAATCTGCAATCGATAAAGCGGAAAACTGTGCGTTCAGGTACGTACCCAAGTCATAGGCCAATTGTGACGTTCAAGGTCAGTTAGAGGTTATTTGAAATTAACAAATTTTTCCAAGAGGTCAGTGTAATTCCTGAAGTAAATTTCAACGAGAAATTCATTGGTGACCTTTGTATTGATCTTGGTTACAGCGTTTTGAAAATTGTAAAATCATAAGGAAATTTTTCATTAAAAGTGCCAGGTGTTCTGGTGAGAGCTCTGTTCATCCCCGAAGAGTTATACAGTCTTATATCGTTTTTCGATATCTAAGTCAATACCTAAGGCGATACCATAAGTCCTATACCGTTTTTCCATATGAATATTACGAATCGAAACTAAATTTACGTATTACGAGTACATACTTACTATCTTTCGCTAAAAGATTATTATGATATTATGATCTTATGATCAAGTTCGTTTTCATTTTAGTCGCACTTTTCGTAATGAAGAAGGCTTAAATCATGTCTCAAAGCAACAATTGAAAGAACTGTAAGGAGCTTTATGGATCATGGATCTATCAAGGACCTTCAGAAAACTGGTCGGCCAAAATCTGCAGGATGATGGACCGAATTGCTAGAGATCCTCTTTTCTTGTACAATACAGTATTTTCAGATGAATCTACTTTCACTTTAAAAGGTGAAGTTAACAGGCAAAATTGTAGATATTGGTCCGACACACAGAAACCAAATTGCACCAAGAATAAGGGAGGTTACAGGCGATAATTTTCAAAATATTTGGTTCCAGGAGGACGGAGCAGCGGCTCATTACGGTAGGGAGGTTCGAGCATATTTGGATAATCAGTTCCCTCGAAGGTGGATTGGAAGAATGGGTGAAATCGAGTGGCCTGCTAGATCTCCTGATCTGACGCCTCTCGACTATTTTCTTTGGGGTTATTTAAAGAGCAAAGTATACTTAAAAAACCGCAAAGCTTAGACGAATTGCAGAATCGGATTCTGCAACAGGCTACTTTGATTGATAGGGAGATGTTTCGTAATGCTGTAACTCATTTTTATAATCGCATAGCTTTTTGTCAAGAAGATCAAGGTTTTCAGTTCGAACATCTTCACTGAAGCTTGAGAAGCAAAGGGACTCACGCTAATCAAGCACCCCAAAGGGAACATAATTTACTACGTCCACGTCGTTGTTCCTGGGTAATGATAAACGTATGCGTAAACTGCTTGGAAAAACCTTGGAGATCATCCCCAAGATCAATACAGAGCTCACCCATGAATTTTTCGTTGAAATTCACTTCATGAATTGAACTGACCTCTCGGAAAACTTTGTTAATTTCAAATAACCTCTAACTGACCTTGAACTTTAAAATTGACCTATGACTTGAGCACGTACCTAAATGTAGAATTTTCCGCTCTATAGATTGAAGATGTAAAAAAGGGGGTTTCTATTTAAAAAAAAACAAAGTTGACCTTTAAGAAGCCATGAAGGTCAACTTCAAGGTAAAAATGAAGGTCCTAAGGACAACCGCAGGATTTCGCCGGGAGCGGGTGCTAATCTGAAAAATTGCACCCGCTTCCAGCGAAATCGCGGTAAAATTTCAGCCATAACCACGTCTCACAACCGTAGGATAGGTGGTTACAGTCTGTAAAGGACGGCGATCCAGCAAAAGCCTCGTGCACCCTAAGAACATGGAGTGACCCAAGCACAACCGCAATCTGCATTTTGCCCGCGAGTGTTCTAGCATATTGTTGACACGCAGGGATGCTTTTTAGGCTATTAGCAAGTGAAAGCTTGGCACCTCCAAGAGCGCCGATGATAAGGACGATCAGTTTAACAGAATATTCCGGGTACAATCGTTGCAACTCCCTTATAAGGTCTCGATACCTCTTTTTCTTTTCATTCTCCTTGACTATGATGTTTTTGTCAGCTGGCGCCGAAAATTCGATGACGAACATGGTTCGTTTCTCGAAGTCAAGAAGAACCATGTCAGGCCTCGAGTGAGCAACAGAAACAATTGTCGAGAATATAAAGTTCCAGTATATGCGGCACTTCTCATTCTCGACAATTGACTCAATTTCCCTGGGAGCATTTAGAGGAGCAATATTAAGGTGAATTCCGTAGGAGTGACAGAGATGGTAACAACGTACTCTTAGTGCCGCATTGTGCCTTTGAATGTAGGTCGTTCCCGCGTGTGTTGGACAACTAGATAGTATGTGAGCTAAATGCTCGGGGTGTGCATGGCACGCCCTGCAGCTATCATCGGGAATGTCTTGGCTCAAAATGTGTTGACGGTATGTTAAGGTGGAAATGACACTGTCTTGGCATGCAAAAATGAAACCCTCTGTACCAGACTTCAATCCGGGCGCTTTAAGGAAAGCAAACGTTAGCTCACAAGACATTGACTGATCCTTTACATTTCTGTGGAAGATACCGTGCATCCTCTTATCGAGGAGCTGTTCACGAAAATTTTTCCCTTGTGCTTTCTTAATCCGGGCTTTCAGGAGTGAGTACTCAAATAGATTAGATTTGATGCATTTTGCTCACCCTTAATACTGAAGTCAAGTCCGAGTGTTTCAGCAGCCTCCTCCGATGCTTTGTACAGAAATGCTCCTTTGCCCACTTCCTCGTGATTCCTGACCATTTTAAGAAGAGGGTCCCTTCCATTTGCAACTCTATGTGCTGTACCCAGAAT
>NC_046661.1:120921652-120951123 GCF_010883055.1 Belonocnema kinseyi
ATAACTTACATTCCATATGAAAGTGACGCTTATATACGCAAAAAGCGCCCGTTTTTTACTAGACACACAAACAACTATTATTAACCTTTTATATACGATTTTGCTAGAAGCGGGTGCAATTTTTCAGATTAGCACCCGCTCCCGGCGAAATCCTGCGGTTGTCCTTATGACAAATTTTTAATTATATATATATATATATATATAAGCCGAAAATAAAGTTTTGGCGATGGCGTCTGTCTTTATGTCTGTATGTCTGTTTGTATGTCCGTAAACACGACAATTCGCCAAAAAATTAACGTATAAAATAAATCTTTGGCACACGTTTTTTGAATTTGAAGGGAATGTGGCACACTAAAATATTTATATTACCGACCTCACTTTTTCAGTTTCAAAGTTTCATTACGATATTTTATTCACAAAAAAAGATCTTAAGTTAAAAAAAATGCAATTAACTGAAAAAGTAATGTCGGTAATATAGATTGTGTCACATGCTGTTCGAAGAAAGAACGAATTTGTTAACAAGGATTCAAAATGTTCACAATTTTTATTTTTATCATTTTTATAGGACTGTAATTTTTCGTTAAAACGTACATTTTGTGAAAAAATTGACCAAATTTAACGAGAAAATATAGTTACATACAAATAGCTCATTTTTTCTTGTGTTTTCTTGTAGAAAAGTAAAAAAAAATAATAGTAAAGTACATACGAGTTTCTGTAATTTAAAAAATGCAGAACATTTAAAAAATATTATTGTAACTTAGTTAACTTAAGAATCACGCTACTTTGTTGTAAAAATCTACAAGGTATTTTTATTTTTTATTATTTAAGCAATTTTAATCCAAGCACAACCGTAATCTGCATTTTGCCCGCAAGTGTTCTACTACAAAACTACAATTTGACAACAATATGACAATTTTCAAAAAGCTTCAGCTGTTATAATAAATCCCATTGAACTGTGGTGCGATTATTAAAAATTAAACAAGTATTGAGTTTACAGAGCGATTTACAATCTGTTTGACGTTAAGAAAGTTACAGAGTTTAGCGTTAAAAATAGAAACTTTTCAATTTGAAAGGCTCTATAGTTGAACAAATGTAAATGTTGGATTAAAACTGTATAAATTATTAGTCCTAATTTGAAATCAATAAAAAAATTAAATGCTTTTATTTCATTCAAAATCTTATTCAAATATTTTTTCAATCTAAAATATTCAATTTTTAACTCATTTAATTTGAAAATTTTTAATCAAGGAATACGTTCTTTCGAATGTTTAGCCATATTTTACTTTTTTTAAAATGAGCAAATTATAAAACAAATATCAGAAACTTAACAATTCTAAAAAGACTTGTTTGAAATGGAAAATTATTAAGCTTTAATATGTCAGTGTCAAATTTAAAATTCAAAAGTAAGAATTTTAATTGTACTATTTGATAAAATTTTAATATGCAAGGGAAATTATTAAATTTTGATGCATAAATACCAATTAAAAAATGATCAATTAAAAAAATGGGAGTTGACTTAAGAGATATTTATAAGTTTTAAGAAGATCCAAACTAACTTTGAAACCGATGAGATTTCAAAAAACAAACAAATAAAGTTTGATTTTTAAACATTTCGATATAAGAAACTTAAGATTTTTAAGGATCTTTAAAGGTTTCGAGAAGATAAAAAAAAATTCCCCTTAGTTGGCTGCGAAAATTTAAAATTGTTTTTGAGTTTGAAAAATTAATTTCCAGAGAATATTTAAAAAGATTAAACTTAAAAAAAAGACGATTAAACACATATTAATTTAGAAAATAATTGAGCTATTTTAAAATATATTTAGTGGCTTTAAAAAGCTTTTAGAATAATTGCAAAACGTCAAAAGATAAAAAAAAAATTAAAACAAAATATATATATTCCTGTAAAAATAGATTTTTTCTATCCAAAATTCAAATTTTGGGCCAAACGACTCAAAATAAGAAAACTTTTCAAAATGGAATTATAGATTTTAAAAGTCCTACAGAAGTTCTTCTAGTAATTTTTTTTTTGATATCACTGCAAAAAAAATCCTATTCGTAGTATAACAACGCAAGATACGGAAAAATTTCTGGAAAAGGGATTGTAACTTTTTATTGTAAGGTTTCTTCAAAAACAAATCTATATTTTAAAACGTCTGTCGAAATTCGAGCGCGAAGCGCAAGACTACAGAGCGATGATAATACGCACGCACGACATTAAGATTTTTTAAATTAAGGGTAACCCAAAAGAATCTAAAAATCTATAACTGAAAGACCAAAGAATGTATTTGTGATGCAGACGGTTTAATTATTATAATAAATTAATATAGAGTGTTACCGGATATTTTATAATTAATATTACGCAAAAATAGTGATAATTATATACTGTTATTTGAATTGAGCGCTGATAAATCGATTACTTACTACATTAAAATCTCCATAGATATAATTTAATATATCAGCCTGGATTATGAATATTTTGAACAATTGTTTTCGAGTTTTATTACAAACTAGCAATGCAGCGTTTTTAGACATATAATTATAGGGCAGACTTTAAAGTGATTTTTTAAATTCTTTACTCTAAAATATTTGAATTCTACCGATGGTTTTTATCTTTTTTAAATCATCACAACAGATATCTATGAATCTTAAACAATAATTTTGAAACATAACTAAGTTCTACTTGTTAATAATTACTTTAACGAGATATTTGTAGAAAAAGAAAACTATTATTCAAAGGAACATTGGAAAATGACTGGGACTTAAACTCTTTAATTTTCTATCAAGCAACGTTTTTATACATGTATGACAAATTAATATAAATATACATAATTGATGAATACAAAAAATATATACATGTGCAGAACTATTACAGGTTCCTAATCCCAAAGTCATACCCGCGTTCTAAAAACATGCCGAGGCACTTGTGAGATAGATGCACAAGGCCGTCATCTTTGGGTCGCTCCGTGTTCTTAAGACACGAAAGTTTTGTTGGCCTGTTACTGTGTTATGGTCGTGCCCTACTGTCACGGTAGTTTAGTGTTCAATCAGAGCTTCTGTCAATCGTCATATTTAAGATTGGATGATATTGAGTGTTGCGGAATTTTTATTAGAGACTGTTTTTGACGTATGCAAAACTGATGGAGAGGAAGTGAACGATATAAAATATGTCATATGTCCTATTATATATTAAAGGCTACATTTTTTAACTTTTAATTGGAGGCTATCATATCTTCTTCAATGTAACATATTTAAAAGCTGCTGTTTTAAAACGGAAAAATTAGAATTACTTACACTGACGATACATTTTTCCTTAGTTTATTCACATTTTAAAAGTTTCTCTATATTTGTAGAGTGGATAAAGCAAGGTGAAATGTATAAAGAGTGTAAATAATGCTATGTTTTCTATTGTGATTAAACCATTTATAGAAACATATAGTTGGTGAGGAAGACGTAGCCTAATTAAAAGTTTGTTACTATTTCCTTCAAATCGTTTTAAGAAAATTTGAAATGTTACACAATCACATTCTTTTATTAAAAGTGTTTATTTATCACGTTTCCAATTTCTATAACCTTTATTTAATTTATATACAGCCTTAAATTATTTGATATATTTTGAGTAAGAAATAAGTAGTTTTATAATATATAATTAGCAAATATTTTGATGTATTAAAATAATAATTTTCTACTTATATTCAGTAAGTCTTTTCTAGGTAGCATCAACGAGTTTTATTGTAGGTCTCTTACGATTTAAAAAAAATTTGAAATGCATTAAAAAAGATCTTCACTTTTCTTGAAGCCAAAATATGTTTATAAAATGCAGTAAATCTAGGAGAAAATCAAAGCATCGAAAATTAATATTTTTTCACACTTGAAAGGTACCTAAAGAAATTTAAGAAATCTTTATCATTTAACATGATTTAATACATGCATACAAATATTTATTAATTAGCATCTGTAAGTGATAAAACATTCACCACTTTTTTAGGTTTTTTAATTTATAGAAACTGCCATGAGCTCAAACAATGACTCAGATAATTTGTAATGCTTTACGAATTTATTTTAATTTTTAAAGGCCCAAAAATCAGATTTTCTTTTGAAAAACATTATTTTTTATAATTTGCCAACACTTAAAAATGAGGCACACAAATAATCAGAATGCGACAAATTTAATGATAGTATTTTTTTTAGCCTGAAAATAATTATTTTTTAAAACTTATTTTAGCTCTGTGAAATCTCAGGATCTTAAACTCTGAAATTTGTTCATTTCCACCCACTCTAATGTAAAAACATGAGTTCAAAGTAAAAACCTGAAATAATTGACACATTTCAGTCGAGTTTAAATAAAGTTGTGCTTTTGTATCCGGAACAATGACAGAAAGTTGCTTTCAAATAGTTTATTATCTTATGTTCGGTGTTTAAATTTGAAAATTTTAAACGATTTTATGGTGAGTGATTTTTCTGACATGTACATCGTACAGCTTTTGACGACAATTGTGCAATTAAAATAGACTGACTCTCAAGAATAATTGAGTTTATTAAGCAATATAAGTATAAGCGTTTATTTCCGGAAAATGTTAGTTACTGAGGGGCGACGCGACGGGTGTCGACAATTCCTCGGTTTTCACTACCTTGATAACTGTAGGAGATACGTTAAAAATAACATTTTTAAGATTTACTACATCGCCTAATACAGTATATAGATTTTTAAATCATACAAAAATTAAACTTATCAAAATATGTTTATGAATCAATACTCGACAAAAATCCAGCGTAAGCATTTGTTAATTAAAAACTCCAGCTAGAAATTGGTCAAACATATACAACCATCAAAATTTAATTATAATTGTACTGAATTATATATTTACCAATAGAATTAAAAACGATCGCTAAAGCGAGAGCCAAGGTACCAGTACAGATTTTCATTTTTTTCTAGATAACAGAGGAAGTTGATTCGTAGAAAATTGATTGCACAGTATAATTGTACGAACTTCTCCTATTTCAAAAGATGTTGCAATATATATACTAGTCGCTATGTCACTCGTACTCATTAATTATCACAGTCTTATATATTAGAATTTCATAAATCTCCCTTTTTTTCCTTTCAAGGGGGCAGATCGTACAAATTATATATATATATATAGAGAGAGAGAGAGGGGGGAGGGGGAGGAAGAGAGGGGGGAGGGCGAGCGAGAGAGAGAGAGAACAAAATGATTCTGAGTGAAATGTTGAAGGCTATAATATACTATCAGGTTATTAGTCATGTTTGAATAACGTGCCGCGTTCTGAAAATCATCCAATATTGTAAAAATGTTGTAAAAAAATCTATATTTGCAACCTTGCAGAGATAACGTTGGATAAACATAAGTTTTGTGTCCACGGGCACGCTGAAAGAGCTACTATATCGACAAAAATGTATAAATTGAATTTGTAAGAAATGACAAAATTTTCTTACATGCTTAAAGTATGCATAATGTTTCCAATACAGAACATTTTGAACATTACATATCTTAAAAATTACTTGGAACATATTTATTTCACAAACTATGCTAATTCTGTTGATAACTTTTGATTTGGCATTTTACAATTTGCCTATTATTTTTTGAATATCTTATAGGTTATGATAATCAAATTGCCTATAAGTTCTGTGGATTTTACAAAATAATCAATAAATTTGTACAATAAATTTGTTTTTCATCCGGCTAGTTTGAAAAGTTTTTTGGGAATTCAAATTTTACAATTGAAATTCAAAAATTTTTAATGAATAATATTTAATTTAATTATTAAATTTCTTAAATATTGAATATGTATTCAGGGGCAGTTTAACTACTTTGGAGAAATAATTAGTAGTTTTGTAAATTATTTTCGGGAAAGCTAAGGTTCAGCTGTGATGTGTCCACTACTGTAAAGTGCTTTTACTATGATTTGGATCGGGTAAATCGGCAAGTATCTTTTCTGCATAACGTAGACGTCTCTAAAGCTTTCAAGACTGAAAGTTTTGAGGTTGGGGTTAAAATAATATAAGTTACATAGTTGAATTATTGTGATTATTTTATTCTCTACATAAAATTATTTTATCAATAGTTTTAAATATAATTTTATTTATTGTACTTTACATTTATTTTGCGAGAAGCATCTCGCATAATGGCAATATAAGGGTCAGGCCCAGATACTTACCTAGAGCTCATGAAAAGTTTTCATTACGGAAAACAGCTAAGAGAGACATTCCAGGGCGTGGTGCAAAAAGCATTATTTATTGTGTCAAGACTGATGATTAGAAAATAAAAAACACACATTCTGGCCTTTCAGTTAAATAGTAATTTCGTGTTATCAATACTCATAAAAATAATTTTAATGAAAATGTAGGTTAAAGAGAGATGGTTCAAATTACGTTCCACTAATGCATTTTGATTAAAAAAATGTTTACTGGTTTATATGGATCGAATGACCAAATACATTTTTTCGAACAAAACGTCTATGCTTGCATAAACGGTCGATAAAAAGTAGGTCTCGGTTTTCTCACATTTCTGACCAAAAAACAAGTATATTTAACATTTTGGTATCTGAATCCATTTTTTATACTGATTACATAGATAAATTATGTGAAGTGAGCAAATGGTTGAAAGTTTAGAAAAGTTTTGTCATGATCATAATTTGTGAAATCTTGCGCATTTAACTTATCACCAAACCCAGAAAATTGTTCCTAAAAATATATAAAATTCATAAAACGAAGATAAAAATTTACTTTTAATACCTGTCTCAAAAATATGAAAAAATATTGGTTAATTAGTGGGTGATCCTCAAAAAACTTTGTTCTTAGAATGGCAATTTGTGTTTAACTAAAAATGTGAGGTTTATCAGTTATGAGATGCAAGATCATATTCCAAAGTAGGAACCTCCATTTAATGTATCAAAAATGAAAACATTTTTCTCATTTGAAATATTTTTGCTACAATGAAAGCGGATAATTAAGACAAGTTCTTTCATAATTATTAATAAGAAGCGAAAAAGCTCTAATAATATTATAGTTATTAGGAGAAAGGATGTAAAATTTTTAGATTTTTTTAGGGTAACATAAAATTTAGCAATTTTTAACTCTTTTAGCATCAATCAACGAAAATGTTACCTTATACAGGTTGAAATTCTAAAAACGAAAATTATTTTTAAACTTTATTTATGTAAGGCAAACATTTATTTTTTCAAAGAATCATTGTGATAACAAATTATCACACTAGATAAATCTAGTATTTTTAGCATGACGGAAATTTCCAGTTTAGAAGTAAGCATTTCTTATGATTATTCATCAATCCTGTAATATATATGCAATATGAAACAAAAAAGTTCAAACAACCACCACAGAATTCCACTGGTAGCAACTGTTATCTAAAAAATGACATTGAATCTGGAAATGACCTGGTCTCACGACCGGTAGATAGGTAGCTTTAGGTACGATGAAATAACAGTGACAGGCCAAAGAAACCATAGTTTCACAAGGATAATTACTTTAACCGAATATTTTAGGTACAGCCTTTGCATAGTTCTTTTAAGGTCTTGACACTTCTCCTTCTTTTCCTTCTCCTTGACAGTGACGTTCTAGTCGGCCGGAGCCGCGGCTGTGAACACGAATATAGTTCGTTTCTCGAAGATTTGGAGAATGATGTCAGGCCTCGAATGTGCCATGAAGAATGTTTTCCGTTTATCGTAGTTCCAGAACATTGAGCACTTCGTAGTTTTGGACAATTAACTTTTCCTCCCTTGGAGCTTTTCGCAGGGCAGGCTCACGGCCAACAGCGTGAGAAGGACAAAAATGGTAATAGAGCACTCTGAAGGCCGGATTATGTTTATAGAGATACGTGGTTCCCGCGTGAGTGGAAACCTCGACAGAATGTGTTCTAACTACTCAGCGTGTGTATGACACGCTCTAAACCTATTCCTGGAAACTTCTTGACGGAAAATACTATCACGGTATACTTACGTGGAAATGAAACCATTCTGACATGCTAAAGTGAAACCCTCTATACCTGAATTAAGTCCTGATAATCTAAGGAAAAAAAGTCTCTTCCTTCGACAAGGGTTGATTTTCTACATTTGTGTGAAAGTTTTCGTGCATTTTTTTTTCGAGTAGCTGTTGGTGGAATCTTTTAAGCCTTTGATTTATTCGCTTCAGCCTTTAGAAGTAAGGATTCTACATAGAGGAGTGGGTTTTCTTCAATTCTGACGTTTAAATTCAGACCAGGTATCTCGGTCGAGTGACTGCTCCGCAAATTTGTAAAGGAACGCCCCTTTGCCAATCAACTCGTATTTGATGATAATTTTTAGAAGAGGCTCTCTGCCATTTTCAACGGTGTGAGCTGTATTTAAAACAATTCGGTTATACAGAAATTACAGATTTAGAAGTCCGCGTCGACCTCGACATTGTAAGATGTGTAAACACGAAACGGACGTATAGATATACAAGCTCTTCTGCATAAGCATGATTTTACCTATGGCGATATTGAAGGCCGTAAGTTAATTCTTTGTCCATGGAGCCATTGGACAAACGAGTAGAGCAGAACCAGGACGGCAACCATGTTAAAATTATTTCTTGAAAAAAATATCCTACTCCATCTTCACTCCGTTGGGAATTGAACCACAAAACTTCTGACTTCTCAGGGTCGCTGAGAACACCAGTAATTTTTCCTTTTTATGAATAGTTTTGGCTCACTTTTCCAATCCAAAGTCCACAGCAATCTATTCTGTGTATTAATTTACGATATTTAAAGAACTGTGAAGCTTCCTAGCAATAGAAGCATAGATGTTTATGTCATTCATATACAGTACACGAGGGACCTTATATTTGTAATGGTTGGTGTCACTACATTTGTATCCAGAAGAATTGCGTAGAGCGAGAGATAGATGCAAAAGCGTGATGCAAAAGAGTATAGGGTTCATGGGATCACCCTGAAAGACGCCTCCCAGGAAGTTGACGTTGTTTTCTATCACACAATAATTTCTGGATAAAAGAGTAAATATACTTTTCTAAAGACGCATCATATCTATGAATCTCACTATGTGTGGATGAATAATCAACCTTTTCAACAGAAAGATGATAAGTCTATGAGAGGTTGAATAGAAAGCTTTTGGGTAGTCAACTCATCTTATTGACAGGACGCGCTGATGGGCTGCTGCATCTTTGCAGACACATATGTCAATTAGGAGGTTCTCTCGGAAGCCTGCTACACCTTTATTCCAACCACATTCTTCATACTCCTCTTTCCACAGAGGTCTCTTATTTTTCTCGGTTGAACAAGTCGCCTTTTTCAGTTGGAGTATAGTGCGTCTCAGTACCAGCCACTGCGAAACGGGCGTTTACGACTTTAAATATTAGGTGAATATGCGGTTTTGATGTTCGTGTATGGAAGTAAACTGCTTTTACCCGAAGTTTTTTATACCATCTAGGCCTGCAGCAGAAAAGTTGTTCGTACCCCTAAATGCTTTTCTCACCTCTTCGGATTTAAAATATGTGACCTGAAAACCCTTGTGTAGAATGTTGTAGTTAAATTGGTTTAATTTTCAAAATAATAATACACAATTTAGAGGCCAAGTTCGGAACATAGATTTTCAAGGTCAAACTTTTTTTCACCCTTTCTCTCTATATTTTTTTCTATATTCGCCAAAGATTAATCTTCAGTTTGAAAAAAAAATTATCCCTCTGGGTAATTTCTATTAAAAATATTACGATATTGAAACGAAATTTATCAAACCTGCTCATAATGTGACTTATGTCTACAGACATAATGTGGCCCTGATATTACTTTGTAATCATCTTTGACGGTCTTATGGCGTTGGCGGCAATCCTGCCTCACCAAATGCTCCGATGGAGATAGAGTCAATTGTCCGAAAAAGAAGTATCATATTTTCTGGAAATGCCATTTTCGGACAGCGGTCTCCATTAAACACTCGAAGGCTGACATCGTTCTCCAAGGCACCGAGGAACAAACTATATTCGTGGTCGAATTCCCGTTCGGCCAAGTGAATGATCACTGCCAAAGAGAAGAAAAACGAGGAGAGGTATCAAAAAAAGGGAGCTTAGAAGGGAGCTGAAACGACTGTACCTAAAATATTCAGTTAAAGTGATTGTCCTTGTGGTAGGTGCTGTCGAAGTGCGAAACCATTACTTGTTTGTAACCTTAAATCGCACGCCATACTTACTTAAAAAAATTGAATATATATTTCGTAGAGGTATTATCCGAGGCTCGTCTATAAACGCTGTAATCGCTACATCTCATGCTCATCTTATTTTTTTAATGTTGAAGGTAACGCATTAACGGCATGTGATACTTGGAAAATGGTCGATTTTACAAGTTTTAGGTTCCCCCGGCTTTTTTTCTAGAATAATACATATTTTGTCTTAAAAATTTTAGAAATGATAGCGAACATGCTTACGAACATGCTAGCGGACTTTAATGCATCATTTTGATTTGCCATCGGATCGAGACAATCAGAGGAGTTCGGCCTAACAGTCTCCATAACAGCCTTCATCTGAAATTTTTGGTTTTCTCTATAGCTCTCTGGAGTTTTGCAGTATCAGGTACACTCTGAATGCCCTCACAATATTCTTTTCATTAGTTCCTTTATTCCGACTGTATTTCGTTAGCATTTATTGCTAGAGTCTGACCTCTACAATTCCACCAAGAAGCCTTCTTATCTAGTTTTCTAATACGAGGATGATAATTATCCCCATAAGATTAACGTATGTCTCTATGCACTATGCCTAAATCAAATTACAGCTGTTCAATTAATCTAATCCTCTACAAAAATTGCCAAGGACTTTCCTAAATCCTCCCTTTATTTGCCTTTGTCAGTCACTCAAGGTTTTATAAACCTAATCGCATCAGACTTGGCAGCTCTCAGTGAAAAGCATACATATGTGTGATTTGATACGAATGTTTTAGATGTTAAGTGCTAGTCCTTGAATGTTTTACTAATGAATATACAGAATATGTTATTGATTCAATACATAGGTTGTTAAAAATCTAATCTAAAACGTGCTAACAGTAGATTATTGGCTGGAATGAAAACAAAAGATAAGATATATACGTTTAAAATATACACTTTTATTAAGAAGAAACTTAATATCAATACAAAGAGCCTTACAGGTTGAAAATTTAGTTCAGCCCACAAAAATCCAAAATCATTTACTCTCTCGGTCTTGATGTACCGGCGGGAAAAATAGGATATTGTGCAGCAGTCACAAGAGCAGATACAGATTCACCTATACAGAAAGTTTCACGAAATGCATCCGTATTTTTTACGTAACGTATTGTTGTTCCCTGCAATACTATCCGACGACCAGCCGTATCATATAATTCATCAACAACACCTTCATTATCCCATCCATAGATGAAAATCCCCTTTTTTAATAAGGTGGTACGTTTGGTGAACTCCTTTACTTCTGTACCAACACGTTTCCGTAATAAAATTAATGGTGCTATGCATGGCAAACAGTGCAATATTGAAACACGACCAATATCTGATATCGGAATTCTGCGCACTTGTCCTTCGAATACTGAATTAGTTTCCGTCTGCGAACCTAATTCTGTAGAATAAGTAAAACAGTTTATTTTAATAGAGGTATGTACTTATTTGAATTTTAGTATTCAAATATCAATTAGCATGTCTCCAGAGCTAAAGGTATGTTTATAGTAAAATATATTACTACCCCTTGGCCTGAAAGTCTCTTAAGGAGGGACTCTCACAGTCGATGCATTTATATTCATTTAAAAAAACCACAGTTAGGGTCAGAAACGGTAGTATTTGTAGAAAAATGCCATTCTCTGTATTAACTGCTTTAATTCGATATTTTTATGAAACTGAGATGTTTCTAAAAAGTGTCAAGCATAAATATCTTTCAGTTTAAATTTCTTCTGCATAAATTACCTGTTGTTGATTTTTTTTTGTAATAAAGAACGATATTATATCTCCCTTGAATATTTGCTGTATCAAATATGTTTAAAAATAATTATCACAATGCAATTCTCAATGCCCTTTGTTGGATTCCACACAAATTATAAAAGTTCTATATAATTAATATAATCAAGTAGATTACCTGTATTCGGACATTTTTAATGTATTGTGCAATAATTTTCAATATATTTTTCAAACTGACCAAATTTTTTATAAATAATTTAACTATATTCTTCTATGTATAAAAGTTATGAGATATTAACTTAAAAAATGGCAAAAAATCAAAACAAAATTTTATAAAAAAATTATTTTTTCTTCACTCTTATTCATCATGTGAAAGCGAACATTTTTGTCTTTATACTTTTTTATAATGCATAGATTCTGAGATATTCGGCGTTAAAAAAAGTTTTTTAAAAGAAATGTCATAACTTTAAGAAGACTTAATAAAAATGTTAAATTTATGGTTTTTTTCTAATAAAAAGTCATTTTTTAATTTTTTGACAATGTCAATTGCATTTGAAAAATGTTGGCTCAAAATTTAAAAACACATTCGATGTTTTAAATAAATGAATTTTGAAAGAGATATACTACTTTTTTCGACCAATTTCTTATAGCGTGGGTAATACTCGTTGTAGCCCGTGAATTTTGACATTAAAATTTCGTCTATATATATTGAAAAAAATGTGCAATTTTTTGAAAATAAGGAAATGAAAACCTGCTCCCGAGGTACATGGATTCTAAATAGGGTCAATCAAAAAAAATTGTATGAATTAAAAATGTCTTAGAACTAAAAATTTTCACTATTAGTATCTTATAACCTGCATAAAATGTGAAATAAATCAATTAATATCTTGCGGTTGGCTGAAAGCGAAATAGAAAAAAAAAGTATAATCGCAGAGTTTTGAAAAAATCGTAATTGTTACTTTGTTTATTATTAAGATCAGACTAGTTGATTCTTATGCATTTTGGGTCCCTAAATCCAAATCGAAATTCAGAATTTCAAAGTTAGATCTTGCTTTCTTCCAAACCGTAAAAATTACATGAAAAAAGCGTTTTGTTTGATTAGGAGATTTTAAGGCCGGGAAAAAACAAGTGCTAACTTCGGAATTGCAAGTTCGGATCCGGTTCCAGTCAATCAAAATATTCATAAGAATTAAGGAGTCTGGTCTATCGGATAACTTAGTCTCCTTTCCTTTTATAAGGCAGTGGAATCTACGAAAAAAGTAATTTTTGAGTCTAGTTTACTTTAAAGATAGAAAGAAAACAACAGCTACCTTCCGAATCCCGACTTCGGATTCGGATTAAGTGACTTAAAGGTATGTAAAAATTACCTAGAATAATTCGTCGAAACTCTTACTTTTCGTGGGTCTGTGTAATCAACATTCCATTCGTCATAAAATATACCTCTTAAAAAAGCGATATCTGTTTTATAGACTTCTGTTTCATATCTCGCATTGGTTTTTGTTTATAGACTAAAAACAATATGTTATATTTTATTTAAAAGGCGCTATCATTTTGAAACAAAACTATACGTCTTATCAAAAAATAGTCTGAAGTAAATTTTTAGATCTTTTTGTGATACGAAGGCATGAGTTTTAAAGCAACAAAATTTTAGTAAATGCTTTTATTTGCCGAAAATTTAGGTTAGGCGTAGGTAGGAGGTGGTCGGCAATGTCTCTGCTTTTCCCATCTTGATAATTGTAGGAGATATGTTAAATGGAACATTTTTATTATTTACTATATCTCTGATGCAATACGCTGCTTTTCGAAAATGTCAAAAATTAATATTTTTAAAATATGTTCAGTAATCAACACTCTCCAAACATGCAACTCAGACAGATTTTAGTTTAAAATTCCGCCTATAAATTAATCAGATGTATACTACAATCAAAATGAAATTAAGAATGTACTGAATTATATATTTACCAATATAATTAAAAACGACCGCTAAAGCAAGAGCCATGCTTCTTGTAAAGATTCTCATTTTTTATAATCAGCGGAGGAAGTTGATGTGTAGAGAATTGATTGCACTGTATATCTGTAAGAACTGCTATTTAATTACAAGATGTTGCAGTATATATGCTAGTCGCTATCACACTCGCACTTCTAAATTATCACATTCTAAAATATTTGAATTTCATAAATCTTTCTATTCTCCTTTAAGAGGGAACACCGTGCAGCGTATGAAGATATCAAAATAATTTCAAGTTTAATGTTGAAGGCTATAATATCATATCAGATTATCAGTTATATATGACTCACGCGTCGCCTGCTATAAACCGATCAACCTTGTAGAAACTTAAAAAAAATTTATAATCAAGTCTTTCGCAGAGATAACGTTAAATAAATACGAGTTTTTTGTTTTTTATAATTCTATACGGTTAATATTTTTTTAAAACTGTTTTTTTAGCAACAGCTAAACTTGCAATAAAATATCAAAAATCATTCAAGTGTCAACTTCGAATATATAAGTTTCTAAATCTAAGTTTAAACTTTTGAACAGGGATAAAAAAAAGAGCACCGAATTTATCAGGAAGGCAAGCAGAAAATAATAAAAGGACTAAAGAGTTTAGAAAATCCTACATTAATAAAAAGGTAGGCTAAGTCTAGTTGTCTCGAAAAATTGGTGCACCTGTAAACGGGAATAGGCGTCTAGGGAAATTCATAAAAATTTTCTGAATAATCATCCGGAATTTAGGATGAGGAGACTCCTTGAAAAAATAAAAGTCGTATAGTTGTAAAACAGCCAGAATCCAGTTCCAAGATTCTAAAATTGGATTGGGAAAAGACTGGTATAGGATAGATTAGTAAAAAACCTCGACCATAAAATTTAAACTATATATATACATAGAACGTATAATCTTCTCCATTTCTTTCGGGATTTTAATTTATTTAGTTTGTTATACATAATTTTGGCATAATTTACAAATTTTTTATTTTTTAGTTTCACATTTAAAAATGATTGATTTCATAAAATATGTAAATTGTACTTGTAGGAAGATATGCTTATATTTATTAATATAAAAAAGATCATGAATTTATTTGTGTTCATACTTCTGGACCAATGAAAATGGGATTTAAAACCTTTTTGTAATACGTGAAAGGATACCTGAAATATATGAATAATAATATAAACTTTGGCCTTTCATTTTAATAGTAATTTTTTGTACCAAAATTTATAAAAATATTTTTTGATACGAATGAATTTTAAAAAAGTGATTAAAATCACCATTAACTGAAGCATTTTATGCCCTCATGGAGAGCTTAGAAGATATTTATTTGTTTGGTTTAAAAAAAATTGTACTTGATCTTTTGGGCTAAATGAGCAAATAGTTAAAAAAAATTCAAACCCGTCTGTCAAGCATCACGTGAAGAAATTGCCCTATTTTGCTCCATTTTAAAAGTGGCGCTGCCAAGGCCCACGCCAGTTTTTACAGTTTTATAAAACTTAATCAAATCACGATGGGGCACGAAAGAATCATTAAAATATAATTATCTGTCATCAATTGGAGACACACTGTCGTTGTTCCGATTTGAAAAAAATAAAATGACAATATTTTAAATAAATAGTCTAATGGTAATACTTTTTACGTTGAAATATGATGGATAAAAAAATTAACACCATCTAGAACTGGCGCTGTGTTGAGAAAACATCGTTCAATATTAATAGCATAGGCATGGTGATGAAAGAGAGACCTGCTTGCGAGCCGAGGCGAGGTGCAGCGAGGAAGGTTAGGATATAGAAGCGAGCGGATTAGTTATAAGGTGTGGATGGATGGTAATTTGTAAGAGATAGCCATTTTTTTGATAGAATTTTCTTATTGCTATCTCTTACAAATTACCATCCATTCACACCTTATAACTAATCCGCTGTCTTCTCTATGCTAACCTTCCTCGCTGCATCTCGCTTCGCGTCGCAAGCATATCATTCTTTCTTCGCTATACCTCGCATTGTCAGCCTCTGTCTCCGAGGCTAACGCCTAATACTTAAATACTATCTACAATATTTGCAGTTTTCCTACATCTAATTCCTCTTCTATTCATAATCTTTCCTTCTCAATTCCTCTTCCTCCTTCCTTCTCTTTTTTTCCATCTTACCCAACAACCCCTTCACCCATGCTACTGCCCTTTTTCCCTCCTTTAATGCAACAATACTTCCATGCTCTTCCCACTCATTTTCACCTCTTTATATTCCTCCAACCAGTGCTCAGCTTTTGCATACCCCTTCCCACACAGTTAACACATTCTCTTCTCTCTAGAGAGCCAGAACCTATTATAATTCTTCATGCAACCGAATCTCATTTTCGCTATAAGTTTCTGACTTCCTTGCTCTCCTTTCTCACACAAATATTGCGCTCTCTTCCTTGGCAAAATCCACGCATAGTTCCCGTTGAACCTTGACTGTCTTATTCTTTCCTCTCCTTCTGCCTTCTCTTTCTCCATGTAATTCTTTTGAAATAACTTATATATCTCCCTTCCTCGTGCATCCTTCTCACTTCATTCATCTGCAATCCATTTGTTCTAAAATAGCTTTCCCTTTCCACCTCCATCTTTGCACCACTACATTTGTTCTCCTTCTCCCACCTTCACTCCTGACAATATAGTTTGGCGTATTCCTTGCCAACCCCAGTGAACACTTTACATACATCCCCTTTATCCTATTTAACTCCTCACTAACCTTCCACTCCCACACCTCCTCTACGTAAAATAAGACACTTATCATTAGCGAATCAAACAATTTCATTCTACTTACAAAATCATCTGCACACAACCTCTTCTCCAGCCCCCACACCTGCCTCACCACTACATTTTCCCTTCTTATCCTCTCTTTCGTATGCCGACCTACTCCCCCATTCCTTCGAAACAGGAAGCCCAGGTATACAAATTCTTTTATCTCCTGCACCGCTTTCCTCTTCCACTTTCACTCCCCTCCCTTATTACTCCCACCTCCTTTCCTGAACACCATAACCTTTTACTTCTCCGCACTTAACTCTTACTTATTTTTGTCTAAGTTTCTGTTCAACCTTTTCATCATCTCCTTTAAAGCCTCTTCACTTTTTGCTAGCAGCACTATATCATCTGCATATGCCTGTGACCATATCCTGACTCCACGTATCATAACTCCTCCTACCACTCCGGCAGTTAGCTTACTTTCCATATCTGCGATTAATATTGCAATAAGCGTTGGGCTAAGCGGACACCCTTGCCTCAACTCCCTATCCATCCAGAACCCCTCAGAGATTTCCTTCCCTACTCTTACCCTATACTTTGTCTCCTCGTATACCTCCCTCTACCTCTTGATTAGGCCCCTCTTCACTGCCCTCTCCTTCATTGCCTCCCACAACCTCCCCCTATCCACCAAAAAGAAGGCGCCCTTTAAATCTACGAAAAACGCGCACACTTTGGCACCCTTTTTGGTTAGTTCTCTATCTACCTCGTGCTGCAAGACGTAAATATTGTTAATAGTACTCCTTCCCTCCCTAAAGCTCACTTGCGTCTCCGGCAATATCACTTTCCCCTCAACATCCTTGCGCAGCCTATCTTCCAACGGCATCGCGTATATTTTGTACGCAGTATTCATTAGCGTAATTTCTCTATAATATTCCTGTCTCTCCCTATCCTTTTTCTTATACAGTGGTGCGATTAACCCCTTCCTCCATCCTCTTGGGAATCCCTACCCCCTTCAGCCTCTGCCTACCTCTTGTGTGCCAAACAGCCATGCTTCGTTCTCTACTCCGTCCAGACCTGCTGCCTTAGATATGCTCAACTTCCTTATCTGCTCTTCTATCTCGTCGTCATTCAGCTCCTCTCCATCTAACTCTCTCTTTCTTCTAATACCCTCAACACTCTTCCGTGTATCTGACCCCTGAAATGAATCCTAAAAAAATTTCCTCCAATCGTCGCTCCCTATCTTTTCACTTATCCCCACCATACCTTTCCTAAACCTATTAATTATCTTCCACATGTCCCCTTCTGTCTTAACACTTCTCAACTCCTCTCCCAGCTCTTTTTCCTTTTCCTGCTTTTTCTTCTTACACATCGCTCTAAACTCTTTCCTCATTTCTACATACTCCTTCCTTTTCGCAGTTCCTTCCTTCCACTTCCTGTACTTCTTTTTCACCTTTCTCTTCATTATCTTACGTTCCCTATTCCACATATTCCCTATTCCCCTCCGAATTTCTCCACCTCCTCCCACCCTTGCATATTGAAAGTCACATAGTCTATCACTAATACACCCATCTTAACCATATACCTGTATTCTTCCTCTTCGATCTTTTTACCATACCCAGTCTTATAGCAGTTATATATTAGCCTCTGTCTTCCATCCAGTCTCTTAGAATCTCCCGCTCTTTATTTATTATCTCATCCTTCGATTTTCTTTCGAAGCTCTCCCCTTCCCGGTAAGGCCCCCCCCCCAATGTTCGCATTAAAGTCCCCCACAGTACCACCTTACCCTTATATCTCTCTCCTACTAAGTTTTTCACCCTTTATTTAAAACTTTTCATCCCATCCTTATTTTACACAATCACAAACTTATACATTACCCCTCTTATCTTTATAGCCCTCATTTGCAGGCTCTCCTCCTCTCCCTCTCCATAAACTTCTTTCTCTAATCCATCCCTAAACCTTGTTATAATTCTACCGCTAGCCCTTACTATCCTCTTTAGTTTGACGGCCTCTTGTAGCCTCCACCTATAACTCCTTGGCAACTTTCACTTTAGTCTATACCATTCCTTTCTCTCTACCTACGTCTCTACCAGTCCAATAAAATCAAATTCCTGAATATACCTCCTGAAATCCTCATCTTTCTTTTTTACCCCAGCTAAGGTTCAGTGCAGCAACTTTGACACTCCTCCACCCTGATATACTCCTCCCCCTCCTACTTCCCACGAAACAAATTCCCCTGCCTTTTCTTCAATACCTCTTTCTCCTCTTCCCATATCCAAATTTTCTCTTTTATTTTTATTTTCCAATAGCCTACCTTCGTCGCTCTCCCTTCACTTCTCTCCTTCCTCGCCCTCTTATTTGGCATTCTCTGCACAACCCTGTGATTCCTCGTCAAATCCTCAACTCCATTGCCCTTATCTTTTCTCTATCCGCTCTTTCATTTTTTTCATTCCTACGCTCACCCACTTTTTTTTCTTTCTTAATCTCCACCTTCTCACGAATACCTTGCCTTGCGCCCTCCCCCTGTCAACTAATTCCATTCCCGACTTGTCCTCCACCTTTTCCGGCCTTTTTTCCGCCCTTTCCTTCTACACCCTTATATTTTTTTTCATCTCCCTTATTTTATCCTCTTTTTCCTTTCTTATCGACCCCAACTCCCTCTGCAATCATTCTACTTTCCTTCTCATCTCTTTTACTTGCTTTTCCCATCTCTCATCTCTTACTCTCAGGTCCTCCCTCACACTTTCCATCTGCTCCATAGCCCCCTTCACTTCCTCCCTTAACCTTTTGATCACGCCTATCAGCACCCCGAGAGTCTCCTTCTCCGCCCTATTGAACCACTCACATTCACTGCAGACACCCTTTTCTCACCCCTAACATCACCCAGCACTACGAGAACCACTCTTGTCCGCAGTCGCGGACAATTGTCCAGGGGTGGTCTCAAAGGGCAACCTCTCAGAGTACGCAGTCTTATCCTTACATGCGGGACTCTGCAAGGATTGACGAACTCCTTTCCCTAGCTTCTCGTGGGACCAGATGGTATCAAGACTTCAACCCACCAGCATTTGGCCTGTATTTCACCTTATATTTTAAGTCGAAAGAACCAATTCCGGAGTGGTTGGTGGAAGGGCGCAGAATACTCCTGTCGAAAATAGGCAACTTATCGGAACACACTGTACAAGATATTCACAGCTATCCTAAATGATAGGATTGTTCGGGAAATTGAACCTGTCTGGCAAGGAATGTATGAACAACGCAGCTCAAACAAAGGCGTAGAGGAATGTCGGGAGAACCTACTCATCGATAGATGTATCTACAAAGATGCAGCATTCTACCAGCGTGACCAATCGATGGCCTGGAATAATTACTGGAAAGCTTTCGATTCGACCTCCCATTGACTTGTCATCTGTCTTTTGGAAAGCTTAAAGGTTCATCCGCAAATATTTAGGCACATAGAGAGATTAATGCCGCTTTCGAATACCAGATTTACTATCCCATCTGAAAAAAATCTTGTGACAACTAACAAGATCACCTTTCATAGAAGTGTCTTTCAGGGCCACACCATGAGCTCACTCCTCTTTTGCCTCACATTATTGCCACTATCTCTAGCACTTTGCGATTCCGACAGATACTTTTGCGGCACACCTGCAGATCGAAAGAACAAGGTCACTCATGTATTTTACATGGACGATCTTAAGATCTATGCTAAAAACAAAGAGCAACTGCATATAGCTCTAGAGATTGCGAACGATATACTGAGGAAATAGAAATGAAATTTGGATTAGACAAATGCGCCGAGGTTTATTTGAAGTGAGGAAGACTTAATGGCATCCCTGACAAACATGCTTGCCATCCCGGTAGTACTCTATTCATTTGGAGTGGTACCATGGACGAAGAACAAGCTCAGATCCCTTGATATCGGGACACGAAAGGTTATGCGCATTAATAAAAGCATGTATCTAAAGTCCTCTGTTTCGCGACTCTACATCTCACGCCGTCAAGGTGGTCGCGGAATATTAAGTCTGGAATGTCTTCACAACAGGATTAGTCTGGGTACAGCACATAGAGTCGCAAATAAAAGAGACCCTCTTATTAAAATGGTCAGGAAGCTGAAAGAAGTGGGCAAAGGATCGTTTCTGTACAAAGCAGCGGAGTAGGCTGCTGAAATACTCGGACTTAACTTCAGTATTAGGGGTAAGCAAAATCCAACAAATCTTATCTATCTCGAGTACTCAATCCTGAAACCCCGGATTAAGAAAGCACAAGAGAAAAACTTCCGTGAACAGTTCGTCGAAAAGAGGATGCACGGCATCTTCCACGGAAATGTAGAGGATCAGTTAAAGTCGTATCAGCTAACTTTTATTGAAGTCTGACACGGATGGTTTTATTTTGGCATGTCAAAACGGTGTCATTTCCACCTTAACATACCGTTGCCACATTTTGAGCCAAGACATTCCCCATGATAGCTGCAGGGCGTGCCATGCACGTCCCGAGCATTTGGTACACATACTATCTATTTGCCCAACTCATGCGGAAACAACCTACATCCAGAGGCACAATGCGGCATTAAGAGTGCTTTATTACAATCTCCGTCACTCTTACGGATTTAACTTAAATGTTGCTTCTTGAAATGCTCCTGAAGAAATCGAGTCAATGGTCGAGAATGAGAAGTGCCGCATTTACTGGAACTTTATATTCTCGACAAATGTTTCTGTTGCAAACTCGAGGCCTGACATGGTTCTTCTTGAATTCGAGAAGCGAACTATGTTCGTTATCGAGTTTTCGGTACCAGCTGCAAAAACATTGGAGCCAAGGAGAATGAAACGAAAGCGAGATATAGAGACTTTATAAGGAAGTTGCGACGATTTTACCGGAATATTCTGTTAAACCAATCGTTCTCATCATCGGCGCTCTTGGAGGTGCCAAGCTTTCACTGGTTAGTAGCCGGCCAAATTCTGCGGTTGTCCTTATGACAAGCTTTTAAGTAAATAAATAAATAAATATATATCTTAGTAGATGATTCTGCTTTATCCAATATTATAAACTTTTTTCTGTTTTTATGTTAAAATATAACTTTATTAATACGCAGAAAAAGGAGATAAAAACTGAATAATTCTAATCTAATATGTATTATCAGTTGCATAATACTAAATAAAATAAATTTTTCTGTATGAATGCAGTTTTTATTTATTACAAGTATTATTTTAAATAGTAGGACATACCATACAAAAACTAGAAAGGCCCTGACAAGTTTGCTCTAAGTAGGGCAATGATATTCAAAAGCTTTACACGCCATGTATAGCCCTTGCCAGCTTACTCAATGAGGCCCACACCAGAAGTAGGGAAAACTGGTCAGTATCTTACCAAGTCCATTTTTACATTTTTGCACATGATCTTCTACATTTTCGGTATTTAAATGCAGCCTTCATACTGATTACGTCGCTCAATTGTGTTAGATTGACAAGCAATCATGAATAGGAGCTAAGCGACAAGATTGTCACTGGTAAAATGGTTGCATGATTCACTTAAAAGGTTTATGTATGTGCAGAAAGTAGATCTGCGACTTTTAAGGAACAACGTTTTGAAACTTAAAAAAGTTTCGGACCTTATCATAACTTCTTATATATTACGGCGTTCAACACATTATCAAATCTAAAATATTCTTTCAATGAATTTTAAAACTCATAAATCAAAGTTCAGATTTTACTTCTTATATATAAACTAAGAACATGAATAAATGTTACGTGACTGCTGCATAGTTGTAAAAAATATTTATTCTTGAAATGGGAGTATTAGCGAAACTAGAAAACACAAGATTTTTTAGTTATAAGATGCATCACCAGATTCCAAAGCTGAGACCTTAATTTTATATCTCGAATATTAAAACAATAATTTTTCTTATTTAAAACGTTTCGACCAGGCGGAAATATTATATACAGTGTTTATATGGTGTGAAGTATTATGTATAATATTAATTTGTTTGATACATTTTTTGCATAAAACAAATGAATATTATATGTAATACTTCACAATATATATATAAACTATATAGGGTGAGTGACCCAGTGAATGAACACTTAAGGAAATCACTGATTACAACTAGTCCATTTCACGTTATAATAATGGATTATTCTCACAAAACTTTTGAAAATAGATTCTTAAGGGTTTAAATTTCATTATCCGATAAACAAATTTTGTTTTTACCAAAAAGTTTTATAAAAAATAATTAAATAGTGCAAAATTAACGAAAACACCAGTGATTGAACACTGTGAGACAATGAATGAACAGTAGAGCACCAGTGAATGAACACTGTAATCACTACAAATTAGAATTAGGATTTAGGTATAAAATTACATAGGTACATTACAAAATGAGCAATTAAATAATGTAAAATATTAGAAAGCGTTGCGAAATTCATTAAATATATTATTTCAATAAAAACCACAAGACTTTTAGATATAAAGAAAGCAAGGAATACAAAAGTTGAACACAGAACTAGGTTAACTTTTCCTAATTTTTTATTGAAATATTTATTTTTAAAACATTTCTAACAGTTCTTTTAACCTTATAAAAAATACAACTTTTCGTTTTAAAATAGATAACTCTTATCTAGTGACTACAATAGAAAACTGCGATTTTTAGGACACATAACATTTGCAATACAACACCTTACTATGTTGCTTTAGGTTAAATAAGCAAATACAATTATACATAGATCACAGTGCTGTAAAAATGAAGATTCTCTAAACATTTATAAATATATATTGACTAGTACGCAGTAGTACCTAGCACGAATTAATGTTTTTTATAGTTAAACAACGTTTTCTAGATGCAAAAAGCATTAAATTTCTAACCTCAAAGTTGCCTTACCTTTAATTTAGTTCGTGCGTACTTTTTTGATGTTGAATGAATTTATAGTCACATTAATTGAAACAAACTTATTTGTATGTAACGAAACAACAGCCAAGTCTCCGTCACCTGTTGTTCATTCACTGGACCTGCTGGGTGACAGTTTTGCTTCAATAAATGAACACAGTGTTCGTTCACTGGAACACGGGCAATTTAAAGGTCCAGTACGTAAACACGTACTGGATTCTTGTAAATTATTTACAAGAATATACTGCAATGAATTGTACAAGGTTTGTTCAAAAAGTACGGTGACTTTTCAATGCTCGCGGGCTACGTATATTCAAGTTTTAAATTTTTTGTTTTGTTGTGTTGGTACACTCGTCACGGTCATATGTTCACAGTTTTGACTATATAGCTCGTGTTGTTTTTCTGGTAGAGGCGTAAAAGGTTAGAAGGGTTTGGCGTGCTCGGCGATTTTCTTCTTTCGAAAAAAATGGAGCAAAGAGTTTGCATTAAATTTTGTGTGAAAAATGGAATCCAGTGCTCTAAAACTCTTAAAATGTTGACAGTTGCATACGGTGAGTCTACTCTGAGTAATAAAAATGTGTAAAAGTGGTACAAGCTGTTCCAAGGAGGCCGAGAGGATGTCGAAGACGAATCTCGCCCTGGACATCCCAGCACGTCAACAACAGATGAAAACGTTCAAGCAGTGGAAGAAATGGAGTTGAAAAATCGCCGAATTACCATCAGAGAAGTTGTTGAAGATGTTCACATATCGGTTGGCTCATGCCGTGCTATCTTTTCGGACGTTTTGGGCATGAAACATGTGTCAGCGAAATTTGTTCAAAAACTGCTCAATTTTGATCAAAAGATCCATTGCATGACCATCGCTCAGGAGATGTTGAATGAAGTCAATAATGATCCTGATTTTCTCAAAAGGGTTATAACTGGGGATGAATCGTGGGTATATGGTTATGACGTCGAAACTAAAGCCCAATCGTCTCAGTGGAAGCATCCTGAGTCTCCAAGACCGAAAAAGCACGTCAAGTTCGGTCAAATGTGAAGGTTTTGCTCAATTTCTTCTTTGATTATCGTGGCGTAGTGCATCAGAAATTCTTAACAGAAGGTCGTATGGTCAATAAGGAGTATTACCTTCAAGTTATGCATTGTTTGCGAGAGGCGATACGGAAAAAACGTCCGGAACTTTGGAAAAACAATTCGTGACTTTTTTCTTTTCGCAAAACTGAAGAGACCCATGAAAGGACATCGATTTTCAACGACTGAGGAGTAAAAACTGCATCGCTGAAAGAACTCAAGGCTATACCACAAAATGATTATCAGAAGTGCTTCGATGATTGGAAAAAGTGTTGGCACAAGTGTATTATACCTGAGGGGGATTGCTTTGAAGGTGACAACGTAAATATTGAGGAATAAATGAATATTTTTTGAGAAAACCATAAAGTCACCTTATTTTTTGAACACACCTCGTATATTAAACTCTTAAAAATTGCTTCAAGATTTCAAATATATATTAATTCATGAAGACTTTAAGTTTAAAAAGTTATATTTATATATTTTTCGCATTAATGTTCATTCACTGGTGACTGTTCAGACACTGGATCACTCACCCTAGGTGATGGTCAAAGTGCAGGCAAACATGAAGCCCCAGCAATATAACATTAAAATATAAACTCGCACATATTTTATTTAATAAATACTTATTATGATCCTCTACAAAATGTTTGGCTCGTTTTTTAAATTTCTGTCCCTATTGACTTAAATTTAATCTAAGAACACCCCAAATGTCATTAGTGATAAGCGTCCCAACCTGACTTTGTACAAGGAAATACGGATTTTCTCCTTTATTTAGGCAGTTAGTTTTCAACCAAACAAATAATATTGTATAAACTTTACAGTCTGTCCCTCGATTTTTGTCTTTTTAATCGTCATTTGCGTGAATCTTTTTTTCCAGTTAAATATTTGTAATACTAAAGTAACTCAATAGTACATTTTAACAAAAAAATCGTCATCAGAGGTATTGCTTAAAAAACAGTTTCGGAGTAAACAAAAAAATATAAACCATTCCCTTAGTTGCTCAGTAGGTTCTTATTTAATGTTCAAGCGTTTATTTGTGATTCGAATGTATTTTTTTTATCAATATTAAAAAGGATAAACTTCATCGTTTTCCTATCATAATTCGTGTGATGCAGTGATTCCGCGTTTAACAGCCCATGCGCGAGAATTAGGTGGGCTGGTTTGTTTATTATCTCTTAAGCCCCGTTTGAAGTAGAGATGTCAGATTGAAAGTTCTTCAAATATTATGGTTAACGCTTTCCAGAATTTGCCATATTTGTTTTATTCTTTTATAAATTCCTAACCTACACAGTATATTTAATCGAAGATGTGTGTAGAAATAATTAGCTTTATTTTAAAAGGAAAAATGCACGACAATCTTTATTAGAGAAAAGTAAAAGTAGGTATTATAATTATAAATGCTGCAAATTTTAAGCTCTATTGAAAGTATGTTTAAAGAAATCAGCTAGGATTTTGAAACTGCTCGAGAAAAACCGCGAGTCAGTAAATTAATCCTCACGATTTTCCCCGTGTATAAAATTATTGAGAAACTATTCGAGAAATAAAACTAAAAGATCAGTAGATTAACAACAAATATCTTTACATTTTCATGTATCTTCGTTATATTGAGAATCAATCTTTTTTATTTATAATTAAATTACTTAGTTGTAAGTTTAGCTCCTTTGTTAAAATTTTTGTTTGTTTATTAATAAATCGTCGTTGGTAATTTAATTATCTTGCTTAAGATTTCGTTAGTTCTTTAAAATTTAACTTTTGTAATAAATATTCGTCTTTTAGGCGCAAAAATTTAACAGCATGGTTCAATATTTAAATATTTGGTTGAAAAATCGTTTTTCTTTTAAATTTTTATTCCATTGTTTTTTATTTAAAAGTAAAATCGTTTTCATATCCTTTTTAGAATTCATCATTTTGGTTAAATTCGACTGTTTTTGATTCAAAATTAAAATCTTTTCTAGATTGAAATACCAGCTATTATATTTTTCGTTGAGACTTATTTTTTTATTTTTAAATTCCATTAATTGGTTAAAAATGAAACCTCTTTGTTGCAAATTAATTAGTTTTCTTAAATATTCATCATTTTAGTTAAAATTCCATTATTTTCTTTAAAATTGGATTATTTGCTATAAAATTCCACTATATTGTTGAAAATTTCATGATTTTGTTTAAAACAAAACTGTTGATTAAAATTTGAACATAACCGTTATGTTTTGAAAATTGAAAAAGAAGTATATATGGGGCATTATTTCTAAGTTTCTCATGGCTCAAAATTCGGTGAAGTGGATAAAAAATTACAGAAAAAGAATTTTTCCATCAAGGCAAGTATTTATCGAAGAGGAGTGGGTTAATTTTTTGAATTTTTTGTGGGTACCATCGACTTCAGAAATTTAAATATCTTTTATTATTAATAAAAATTGTTGTCTTCTACTGGCCAATACGCAAAAAAAAGTTATTTGTTTTTGAACTTTATTTACGATGGTCGAATATTTATTATTTTAAAGAATAATTATAATAACAAATTAAGGCATGCGACGAATCTCGTACTTTTATCTTCACGGAAATTTCCATCCCACGGGTAAATGTTTTTTTTTTATAATTGCTCAACAATTACGTAATATACATTTATGTGGTTGGAACAAATTGAAAGAATAAGATTTGCTCATAGTTTGATCAACTATAAAAATAATTCGGAACTGTTTACTGGATTTGGCAATAAGTTAAACGCAAGATTTCAAATCGATATCTTTTCACCATAGATTGACTTTTAACAAAAGTTTGCATAGTTCCAAAGAAATACACTTACATCAAAGTTTTGAACAAAGACAATTTTTCGTTTCCTTTAAGTCATTTTTTCTCGTGTGAAGAACAATATCCTGATCAAATGGATTGAACTTCAACAAAAAATTTATTATTCTTTTCTAAATCCTTATAAATGGATTCATAGTTTAAACTTATTTAACTTGTGAGGTTCTTCTTCTAGGCACGCTCAATTATTTATAATTTCCAGATTACATTTCACCAAGAAAAATAACCTTCTAAGAAATGCCAAAAAAAGTGATTTCACTTATAAGAATCGTTAAATACAATAATAATTACCACTTTTTGTTATCGAATAGCAATTTCTATAGTGATAATCTTAGTCTTGAGATGAAAAATGACACATATACAAAATGTAAATTTTTAATAATAATTGTTAATAACATCCAAAAGTCTTGTTAAATGGCAATTTCTTTTGTAAAGATATTATACTTGAGAGAAAAATTGACCATTCATTAAAAAGATCGTCAATGTTAGACAACGGGTACGAATTAAATTTAATTGTAAACATCGCTTGAAGAAATTTATAACAACGGCATTGTTGTATTTTAGTTCTGGGTTGTGATTAATTGGTAATGTTATATAAACTAGCTATGGATTCTGTATATGGACGCATTTAAACACAGAAAATGCATCAGATGCTACTTGTATTCAATAATTTATTATACAAATTGCATAAATTAATTAATTAAATCTATAAAACGAACAATATAGATACTTTATGAATATTGTTCAAATATCCTGTGTCTAATAAGGTTTGCTCTAGTAGGTATAATGCAAAGTTTGTCAATTTTGAGCACTTAAAATTTCAATGTCTTTGATTCCTATTGATCGTATGAAAACAAGATAACGAGTAGTTGTTGTACCGAAATGACAAGCCGAGGATAAAGTAGGTATAAGGAACATTAAGCATGTTTTTGAAAAAAGCTATACACCAAATTAGAAAACTGAAATATTTAAAGAAGACAACATAACAATATGCAATGATGCTAAAGTAATTAATTATGAATTTAAGATACTTATGTCTGTAAAATAATTAATTTAACTTAATCAATAGTTAGGACTCTATATTTGTTAATAAATTTGACCAATTATGTTTTTTAAACATTAATTATCACGTACTCTAAATGAAAAATGGACAAGAAGTTTAATCTTTCAGCATAATCAGCAACTTTCTAATATTATTCAGAGAGATTATCGTTAAAATTAGTAATTAATTGATTGAGCAATTATGTTTGTTAACTCGAATTAATTATTACCACACTCTCATTAAAATGTGAAGAAAGGAAGAATTTGAGAAAACCTGCATCTTTCTAGCGTTATTCTTGAAGAATATTATTATAAATAATGAATTGTTTATACAATTACACTTTAAATCAGTATTTTAGCTAAATTCAGCAAATGTTCGGTCTTACGGTCAATGATAAAATCAAAATAAAAGCATCCGAGATAACATGTGAAAACCATATTTATTTCTTTTAAAAAAATCCTCAACGTTTCGACCAACACTGCGGGTCTTTATCAAGAGTCGATATAAAAATCTATAATTTAATAACAAATTGTATGAGCGTAAGTATTCTAATAATTAGTGTCGTAAAAAGGATATCGGTTTTAACAAAAAAATTTAAAAAAGTTATTATATTAAAACATACCTGAGTCAAAAAATAAACAAAAAAATTGTGATTGAAGCCTCTAAGATATTGGAGAGGCTCCAAAATTTATGAAAAATGTCACATAATTGGAACGATGTTTACAGACGGACGATACAAGACTGACTGTTATGAAAAGTCGTAATTACGAAGGTGACAAATATTAATAAACCTCTCATGAAAAGGCGCGCCAAAGCTTGAGAATATAAGATTGAATAAATTAAGTTGATTTAAATTAGAAGAATTTAAAAAGAGGGTGGGGGGGTTAATGCATAATGCTTTGATAAATTTGGTTTATATTCGATATTTCAGTTTTTAAATTTATTGAAGTGTTGATATATTTATTAATTAAAATTGATTCAATGATACGTCTTTTAAAAGTATTATTTTCTCTGGCCAAGATTTTAATATTAGCAAAATCAAAAGCATGACTAAATTTCCACGAATGTTGT
>NC_046661.1:120951223-120956291 GCF_010883055.1 Belonocnema kinseyi
TAAATTATAGATTTTTATATCGACTCTTGATAAAGACCCGCAGTGTTGGTCGAAACGTTGAGGATTTTTTTAAAAGAAATAAATATGGTTTTCACATGTTATTTCGGATGCTTTTATTTTGATTTTATCATTGACCGTAAGACCGAACATTTGCTGAATTTAGATAAAATACTGATTGAAAATTAAAACGGTCGAAGAAAGGAAAAACAGTTTGGATCTGCTGTATCTACAATTGTTTTGTATATTTGTTAATTACACTTTAATTGAAAAGTGTAACAAAAGGGAGAAATTAAAGAAAAACTGCAACTTCTTAGCATTATTGTAAGGCAATATCAGTAGCAACAATACTGAATTATTCAAAAAATTATTTCTAATAAATTTATCTGACTGCAGCCTTGATATGGGATGGAAAAGGGATAGATGTATGAACTACAATATTTTTGTGACAAGGGTTCATACCGCACTATTGCCGATTTTTTCAGGACTTTATAGATCTCAAATCTTCTAGAATAAGCACAGAAATTAACTGCCTTTTTAAATAAAGAACAAAACCCTCTTGATAACATGTTGGCAACAGAAACCAGTATTCAGTAACTCCCTCCTTTTCTATTTAGCAGGAGAGATTAAAATTTTTTGTTAAAATCCTGTACATTTTTAATTTGTTGTTTTAAATTAGGGGTCCATAAATGATAAATTATCGTAATGAGAACTGTTTACCTTTGTTCGAACTATTAGTATTTCTGCTTGAAGAATGAAAGAGGGAATAGATCGGTAGAAACACAAGGGGATTATCTCCACAAGGGGCCCAGAAAATGCATGTGTAATTAAAAAAACGGTTAAACAGCAAACCGCAGGATCTCGCTGGGAAAACTACCTTATAAAAATGACACTGTCTTGAGGACATGCAGCGACCCAAGGATGACAGCTTTCTACAACCATTTTGTAAGTCTTCTGGCATATTTAGGAATACGGGTATGGCTTTAAAGTTAGGAGCCAGTGATAGTTTCGCACCTCCAAGAGTTCCAATTACAAAGGTGATTGCTTTAACCGAATGTTTTTGGTAAAGCCGTTGCTAACTCTCTTTTAAGGTTTTGATATCTCGCCTTTCTTCTGTCTCCTTAGCAGTGATGCTGTAGTCGGCTGTAGGCGAGAATTCGATAGCAAATGTAGTTCGTTTCTCGAAGTTTTGAAAAACGATCTCGGGCCTCGAATCTGCAATGGAGAATGTTATCTGAAAATCGTTGTTCCAGAAAATTTGATATTTCTCATTTTGGACCTATCTTTAAATTTCAATATTTCAATATATATATATATAGGAGAGTACCCAAATATGAGATACCAACTCTGGCGTGATTGTCGGAATTCTATGTACTGAATTTAAAAGTAATATAGGTTATTTTAAAGGAAATTTAGTTTGTCATAAGAAGCTCAAATAACAAATTTTATTAAAAAATTTTTTTATGCTGAAAATACAAAAAATGTAAAAAAGTGCTTTTTCCAAACTCGTCAAACTATTCTCATAATATGAGATACCCCAGGAAATAGCTAATAAAATGCAAAATAAAGTATTATTTTTAATGAAAACCTTTACTCTATGTTTCCGATGTATAAATTTACTGCTATTTAGATTTATTTAGTTTTTGAAGTATTCACAAACACTTTTGTAACCAATTTCCCCCGTGCAGCCACAGTATTATACAATGAACAAGTCAAAAGTTTTGACCAACAAGCAGCATATTTTTGACAAAATACAAGTATTATCTGGTGTATGGACAACATGGCTCTAAAAAGTGTGGGAAACTTCAGAGAGATCCCTCTTCTTAGCAGGTGCGCCCACAAAGACGCAATAGCCCATCAACACGTCCTATCAATGGCCTGGATAGTGAGATTGATGCCCCTTCGAAAACTAGGTTTTCTATTTCATCTAAAAATTATCGTGTGACAACGAACACGTCACTTTCCAGAGGGGCGCCTTTCGCGACAATACCAAGAACCTGCACTCATGTATTTTATATGAATGACCTGAAGGCACATGATTCTGGTGCAAGCAAACTTCAACTTGCTTAAAATATCGTCAAAGGGTACACAGAAATGATTACTTTAAATTTTTCGGGGTCAAATGAAGTATCTGCGACTCACATGCATGTTGTTCCGGCTGTACTCTACTCGTTTGGGTTGGTCAACCGGAAGTAGAACGGTCTTATGACCTCTGATATCGAAACGCGTAAGGTCATAAATAGGAATAAGGTCTTGCATATGAATTCGCCCAAAACGTGATGATACGAATCACGCCGTCAAGGCAGGCGCAGTCTTCACCGAATTGCTCTGGGTAAAACGATGCAAATAGCAGATATCCTCTGTTAAAAATAGTGAAAATGCTCTTGCGGTTTTAGCTGTGACGCTGCCCTGTTGAACACTCTCAAGGAGATCAAGTCAGTTGTCCAAAACAAGAAATGCCCCTTTTTGCTGTTATTTTATATTTTTTTCTTTGCGACCTTTTTAATGATATCTATTCTGTAAAATTTCTCCAAAATTTTGAATAATTGTGGCTAACTACTTTAATTAAATGGTTAGCTTTTTATTTTCGTAACTCTTCCCCTCTGATATTATTTGAGTGAAAACTAAGCTAGTTAGTTTTTATTCGACCCTAATTTTGTCTATTTAATTTTGATTTAACTTTTGCATTTTTTTCTTATTGTCTTTTACCTTTTTTTATGTTAGATTATCACATGTTTTAGAAAAAGCTATATAATTTTCACTCAGTTTCATGAGGCTCTCTTCTATCTCTTTTTTTGTTCTGAAATGTTTAATATTCAGTGAGCTTATTCCTCTTTTTCTTTTGGAATGTAGATTCCTTATATTTTTATCTTCTTCTCACCTATTGCGGCTAAATTAATTTATATACAAACCTAAGTTAAATTAGTTATTTAAATTTGTTGTTTTAAAAAGTAATTACAAAGTTATCCAATTATTTGACTTCTTGTTTTAAAATTAGGTTTCATTGGGTTCTATTTAAAGAGATCGCTTAATTTTATCTTTGATTATAAAAGGAAGCGTTATACAGCATGTTAAAAAAGAACCTGTATATATGAGGGTTTCGCCGGCCTGTCGATGTAACTTCATCATGCAATTTAAATCGAATACGACTCTGTTTATTTATATTAGATCATTGGTTAGAATGATAACAAAAGATAAGATACGTATATACACTTAAAATATTCACCTTAATGTTTAACAAGGTTAAAATCAAACGAGTTTAGATTTGACACAAAATAAACTTCATTTAATGGGCTGAAAATAATAAAACACTATTAAAAGAATTCAAGCTTCTTTTACAAAGAGCCTATTGCTGCGTTTTGTAGTTGTGAGTACTTTTCCACAAGATAAATAAATGTCTGGATGTCTAATTTTTGTAAGTTCTTGAATTTATGAGAACAAGCTGCAAATACACTTTGTTTTAATCATTTGTATAATCATCTACATCACTGGTTTAGGATTTATGACAAGTCGCACATTTTTCTTTAAATCACAAGCTGCTGTTTTGTTTTGCAAAGTAGGATTTTTAACCAAAATTTCGCCAATTCGCCGCACGTTCAAAGTTTCTTACAGTAAATTGATATAGAATTTGATTCGAAATTTTCGGATCAATAAATAATCCGGAATCGTTTACTTTCTGGATCTTGATGTACTGACAGGATAAGCAGGATATTGTGCAGCAGCCGCAAGAGTAGACATAGATTCACCTATACCGAAATGCTCGCGAAATGCAACTTTATTTTTTACTCTGCATATTAGTCTTCCATGTAATACAATCAGATGGCCATTCCTGTCATATAATTCAGTAATAACGCCTTCATTGTACCATCCATAGATAAAAGCCCCCCTTTTCAATGTAGTGGCAGGTTCGGTGAACTTCTTTACTTCTGAACCAACAAGTTTCCGTAAAACAATCAATGGTACAATATTTGGTAGGCAGTGGATTATTGTAACACGACTTATAGCTAAGGACTGAATACTGCATGCTGGTCCTTCGCGTTCTTGATCATTTTTCATCTGCGAACTCAATTCTAAAAAATAATAGAAATATTAAATTAAAACATATGTATTGATGTGAATTTGAAAATTTCAATAAGTAAAAAGTAAAAAGTAAATTTTCATTATTTCAACATTTTCCCTCACCCGCGCAGAAATTCAAATATGGACCTGATCGGGGCCCGATCGGGCATAATTTGGCCAAAATCGGGCTGTCTAGATGAAACCAGACTCGAAATGAAATATGATTCCCGATCGGGCTTAAGTGAAGCGTCTAGATAGATAAGCTGGTCTCGCTCCGATCGGGCCCATATTTATTCATTTCTATTATTCTTAATTAAAAGGGCTTTTAAAATAAAATGCTATTGAAATCGTATATGTCACCTCTTGAACTGAAATTTGAGAATATAAAAATCAGTTTATCAAACAGATCACGATATAAAAATATTGGATTATGTTAAATCAGAAACAAAATATTTTTTGAACAACTTTTTTTCGAGCAAACGGAAAAAGTCGAAAGACGCAATGTAGCAGCTAATATTTGTGCATAATAAAATATTTAAGTATTTTGCCATATATCTTTGGTCCCAATTTTTAAATTGAAGTTGTTTTCAATTTCCACATTGGACTCACATGCAAAAGGCGATTTTGAAGAAAAAAGCGGATTATAATATTGTTTAGGATGTAAATGTTGAACTAATTCGTTTTCACATTCAACAAAGTAAATATTACTTCTGCTTCTTTTCTTATAAATAAATAATCTCGTTTCAAGGTACGGTTTCGTCTTAACATACTTGATAAATTGAACATGCAACTCAGGAATATTTTTAAGTATATAATGCCTACGCATTCGTCTTGTGCTCTTTTTTGGCACTTTTTTCACTTCTTCTGTCACTTTTTCAAATATTTGGCAAGTTCTGCATGGATATTTAGCCGTTTTATATACGAGGGTGGATTGATAAGTTTCCGGCCTGACCAAGAGATGGCGCCACTAGGCCTACCTTGAGGTGGCGTTCTATAGTACCATCCTTAGATA
>NC_046661.1:120956391-120960525 GCF_010883055.1 Belonocnema kinseyi
GACGAATCATTCTATAGAGATGGCATTACTAGACTAGAACACCGCTATGAGAAATGTATCAGCCTTGGAGGAGATTATGTTGAGAAATAAAAAAAAAAAATTTTTAAAAACGTTGTTTTTCTTGGTCAGGCCGGAAACTTATCAATCCACCCTCGTATAATTGGTTTTTGGTAAGTAAAATTAGTAAATATCGGCATTATTATGTGTTTTCACATAAAATAGTCTGCTCTTTCAGAGTCTGAAGTCTTTATTTCAAAATTTTGCACTATTAAATTCATGTCGATCAAAAACTACTCAAAAAATATATCAAAATTGCGCTAATTGAGAACTCTTTTTTAGTTATATTTTTTGTATGCAGGGGCCATATCTGGTACTTTTCCCAGGTCGCATTTAGTGCTTGAATGGTTGTAGTTGATTACAAAACTGTTCTTTCAGTACTATACATTAAGTTTATTTTTCATGAGTATACATTTTTCAGTATTTTATTATTACGAGCATATTTTTTATTTTCAGCAATATAGTGCACTTTGAAAAAATACTGAAACATTATTATGAAATTATTTGGAGCTCTTAGAATCAAATTTTATTTAAAATTTGTTATTTTGTAAAATTTCATTAAAGCTTAACAAATTCTTAAACTGGATATTTTGCTATAGCACCTTACGCCGATGCTTTTAAATATATGGAAAAGATTGGGACTTCTTATTTTTCGGTCTTTAGACTTTACTTTTTTCTGCGTGAATATAAACTTCGTGGTTCAAAGTTTTGAAATTCCGACATTAGATTCGGAAAGAGTAGACAATTTTTATACAAAAGAAATCAATATAATATTGCCGATTTTCATTAATTTTACTTACCAAAAGCCAATCCAATATTAAACGGCTATATGAGCTAAATGAGAAAAAAAGGTGACAATAATGAATCATTTACTTTTTAGTGCCATTTTGAAAACCGAGAAACTAGATTAGCGAGTTAAACAGCTTCACAATCTGGGAATTGTGTACAAAAAGTAATTTAGACAGATTATTTTGACATTTTTGTTCAACCTAAACATTTTTCAGCGACACCGTGTTTATGTACCCGTGTATTTTTCGAAAACTTTACATTTTTATTATGTCTTTTATTATGCCTAAAGCCGATGAGACAGATCGGATTCTTTTGTGCAATCGAATTCAAAATGCGAGAGTATTATCATTTCAAAACAAAAAATATGACTCGTCATTGAAACGCATTTGGATCATCTATGTCAACCTCATAAGATTGAAAAGAGATTTTGAAACCATCGTTTCAAATTCATTATGATTTATAACACATAAGTGATTTTAGTTTTAATAACTTCTTTGCTTGTCTTTGGTTATGAAACATCATGATGCCTCATACAAATGTGTGTTTTGCTCATGAAGCGTTTTGCGAGGTGTTTCACTTATGCATACATATTTGCAAAATAATGATGTGCTTTTTCATGCTGCTGTGTTCGAATGGTTTAAGAAAGCGAGAGATAGAGGTGAGATCCAGTATTCCAACCAATCATTCAAGAGAAAGATCTCAGTTTAAACGAGATGCTCGACCATCCGAAAACTTTTAGGGACGCGAGCAGAAAAAAAGTTATTTTATAGTGTAACTGCAACGCTTATTCTTTATTACTGTTAAATATATGGTTTACGCTCGTCTACGTTTCAAAGATAAAGACAAAACTTTAAAAAAATATTTGTTACTACGCAGGAAAAATTAAACAATAATGGTACACGCGGCCAAAAAAAACGAAGCTTAGATCGAAGTTCGACTGCGATGTTATTTTAAGAGAGAAGTTTTTCTGAGCAATTATGACAGATAATCGAAAAAGATATAAATAAATTTCTGAAAATTTGACGACAATGAAAAATGTTATATACTTTCCAGAATTTTCCAAATTAAAAAGAAAAATAGTAAGAACTTTTTTTCTGATAGATTGAGATATTCAAATCGAGATTTTTGCTATATATCGAATATACGTGACCGTCGGAAAAAAGAGGGTCATAGTGCGTGCTAACTTTTTTCTACAAAAAAAAAGCGATTGAAGAAGCGGTTCAACATAGGAACTCCATAAATGGGCCTCATTTTGCAGCGTAATAACAATTTGAATTTTAGAAAAACAGAAATAACCACGTGAAATAAGCCTCGTGACCCTAAGAACAAGGAGCGACCCAAGGACTACCGCCTTCTGCATTTTTCCCGCAAGTGTTTTAACATATTGCTGACACGCAGGAGATGCTTTTTAGGCCATTAGAAAGTGAAAGTTTGAAACCTCCAAGAGCGCCGATGATAAGGACGATTTGTTTAACAGAATATTCCGGGTATAATCGTTGCAACTCTCTTATAATGTCTCGATACCTCTCTTTCTTTTCATTCGAGTGAGCAACAGGAACAATTGTCGAGAATATAAAGTTCCAGTATATGCGGCACTTCCCATTTTCGACAATTGACTCGATTTCCCTAGGAGCATTTAGAGGAGCGATATTAAGGTTAATGCCGTAAGAGTGACAGAGATAGTAATAAAGCACTCTTAGTGCCGCATTGTGCCTTAGAATGTAGGTCGTTCCCGCGTGAGTTTGACAACTAGATAGTATATGAGCTAAATGCTCGGGGTGTGCATGGCACGCCCTGCAGCTATCATCGGGAAATGTATTGGCTCAAAATGTGGCGACGGTATGTTAAGGTGGAAATGACACCGTCTTAGCATGCAAAAATGAAACTCTCCGTACCAGGCTTCAATCCGGGCGATTTTAGGAAAGCAAACGTTAGCTCACAAGACATTGACTTATCCTTCACATTTATGTGGAAGATACCGTGCATCCTCTCATCGAGGAGCTGTTCACGAAAGTTTTTTTGTTGTTTTTTCTTAATCCGGGCTTTCAGGAGTGAGTACTCGAGATAGATAAGATTTGATGCATTTTGCTCACCCCTAATACTGAAGTCAAGTCCGAGTGTTTCAGCAGCCTCCTCCGCTGCTTTGTACAGAAACGCTCCTTTGCCCACTTTGTCGTGATTCCTGACCATTTTAAGAAAAGCGTCTCATCCATTTGCAACTCTATGTGCTGTACTCAGAATAATCCTGTTGTGAAGACATTCAAGACTCAATATTCCGCGACCACCTTGAGGGCGTGAGATGTACAGTCGAGAAACGGAAGACTTAAGATGCATGCTTTTGTTCATGTGCATAACCTTTCTTGTCCCGATATCAAGGGATCTGAGCTCGCTCTTCGTCCATGGTACTATTCCAAATGAATAAAGTACTACCGGGACGGCAAGCATGTTCGTTGATACTTTGTTCCTCGCCGACAATTCGGAAGACCAAATCTGTTGGATGAGACGTTTGTATCTGCTTCGGAGAGTATCCTTTATAGATGTCACATCCTGAATGCGGCTCTGTGGCACGCCCAGTATGTATAAGTCTCTCCAGCGCAAAGGTGTCGTATAGCGTTTCTATCGACGAGCTCAGGATTTTCAGGGATGCCATTAAGTTTTCCTCGCTTCAAATAAACCTTGGCGCATTTGTCTAACCCAAATTCCATTCCAATTTCCTTAGTATATTGTTATTGTAGTTGTTCTTTGTTTTTAGCATAGATCTTAAGATCGTCCATGTAAAATACATGAGTGCCCTTGTGCTTTCGATCTGCAGCTTTGTCGCACAAGTACCTGTCGGAATGGCGAAGTGCTCGAGATAGTAGCAATAATGTAAGGTAAAAGAGGAGTGGGCTCATGGTGTCGCCCTGAAAGACACCTCTCTGAAAGGTGACCTTGTTAGTTGTCACACGATTTTTTCCAGATGAGATAGTAAATATGGTTTTCCAAAGCGGCATCAATCTCTCTATGCACCTAACTCTTTGCGGATGAATCTTTAAGATTTCGAAAAGACAGATGATAAGTATATGGGAGGTCGAATCGAAAGCTTTTCGATAATTAATCCAGGCCATTGATAGGTCACGCTGGTAGAATGCTGCATCTTTACAGACAAATCTATCGATGAGCAGGTTCTCCCGTCATCCGGCTACGGCTTTTTTTTGAGCCTCGTTGTTCATACATTTCTTGCCACACAGGTTCAATTGCCCGAACAATCCTATCATTTAGGATAGCTGTGAATATCTTATAAAGCGT
>NC_046661.1:120960625-120973933 GCF_010883055.1 Belonocnema kinseyi
CATTTGCTGCCTCTTTGTCCTTTGGAAATTATTGCGAATATTTTTGAGGTGTACTCGATAGAATCAGCAAAAACAACACAAAATTTACGATATTACACATAATTTTGATGGATTAGTATTAATTGTACCGTACACATTGGAATAACAAGAAAAACTTTTTAATTATTATAATCGAGATTGCTGCATCACTTATCAGTTATATTTGACTTGGGACAAATATCATTGTAAAAATATGAGAATTAAGTTAGAGAATCATGTTGATGATTAAGAAAATTAGGAAACATATTTATTTCTGATTACTCGGATTTAATAAGTCGATTGATGAAAAGAATTAGTTTTTTAAAATAATTCTCCTCTGATGTTTTAAAAATGTCAGGACTCAATCAGAAACAAATTTAATCATAACTATATGATTTTAATTCGGATAATGTGTTCCACATCAGCTATTACGTGTTCCCATATATCATAATATAAATAATATCTATATTATTCGTATTCAGCAAAATAATTTTTCGTTTGTAGATCAAAATTGATTTAATGCATCATTTTTTATAAGCTATGAATAATATGTTATTAATTTTATGTCGCAAATATAATCTAGGAATTATTTTGTACAGATACTATACGGTTAAGGAGCTTCCTAGGACTTGATTTTTAATCTATGTATTACAAGTGAAAACTTTACTCCCACAATTATAAATGGTTTGATGCAATATTTTAACCACATAATTTAATGGGCGATATGCAATCCCACCCTGAGATTGTTCAGAAAAATGTGTGTTCCCATTTTTTAAGATCAAGTACCAGGATCTCGCATGGCCTGCTTACGTTATATTATATTCCGCACATTTAAATTTAAGAAATGTAAATAATGTGTTAGAAATTTGGGAGATCTTTAAAATTTTTTAAGAGAACTTTATGCAGGCAAAATTAAATTCTTCTTTTTTTAAGTAATATAATTCTAGTAACTCAATTTATCCCAAGTATCAAAGTTCCATTCTGAATTGAATTTAAAATTAGAATTTTTCAAAATAATAACTCTCCCTTTAATGAAATAGATTACACAGCCACACAAAAAAAGTGTGCGGATCTGGTAACAAGACACATGTATTCCTATGGATTTTGATGCGCTGAATTTAAATTCGGTATCAAAAATCACCCATCACGTCATGGTTGAGCCATAATCTCAAAAAATGACAAAAAATCATGCACTGAGGCAAATAAATTTTAAAATAATGCCAGTGATGCAAATTTTCACTTTAAAAACATGTCGACAACTGTGAAGGATCAACTTTACCTAACAGAACCTGACCTCACCTAACCTGAATTAACAGAAATTTATTGAACTACGCGTAAAGCTCTGGAAGCATATTTTCTCAGTAGCAAATGTGTGCTACATCGAATGGGTCAACTCGAGCCTAACCTAGAAATTAATCTAACCTAGCCTAACCTAACCTAACCTAAATTCACGAAACACAATTAAACTGATTGTGTTGTCCCGTTGTGTTTGCGTTACCGTTTCATTCAGCTTCGGATTAACCTACATAGAGTTTTAACCTATCCTAACCTAACAAAACCTGACCTAACCTAACCGATTGCTATAGCAACTTTGTTCTTGCGAACTTTCATATTTTGACATTAATAGCGGTAAATGTCTGGAGTTTCGTAACCGCTTGTTTCTTGCATTATTCGCCTGTGTCTGTAACCAGGCCATCTCCACGTGGTGATGGTGGGCAACGGATCCACATTGGCTGAGTCCCTGGGTAAATGGCGTTCATGCCGTAATGGTAGACACAGTTAAAAAGTGTATTACGATTCAGGGAAAAACCCCAGTATCGACGTCTGGTCAGAGTAGGAAAGCGGGCTCTTCGACGTCATCATGCAACCGCAGCTCTTCATCAATGGATCACTTGGTTGGTGTAGAGTCTCATGCTACAAGAAAAAAAACCGCGAGCATTTTTCAGTCGCATGTCTGCAAGAATAGCTCAGATTCAATCTGCTACATTTGCAGTAAATACGAAGTGAGTAGTTTGCGAAAATCCATCAACGAGGAAGTGAAAAGTCTTTACGAAAAGTGTTTTGACCGAAAATTGCTGCATCAAGAAACAAAATGGGTTCCTCACGTCATTTGCAATTCCTGCAGACTTATGTTGTATCGTATAAAAAATTAAAACAACGCAAAAAGTACCGCAAGTACTCTACGCCAAACACATGGAAAACCCCCTTTATTGCGAAGGGCTGCTACTTTTGCATAAATTCCGTCCAAGGGTTCAACGCCAAAATTAAAAATAACATTTCGTACATTAATGTGTGCACAGTCACAAGAGCAATTTAAATCAATAAAAATGCACGACAGACTGATTTAAGCGCTTTAGAAGATGATAGAATGGAAGTTGAAAGTCAACGTCATGGAGACGGTAGTGAAACCAGTGATCGAACAGAAAATAGTTCTGATGATTCCGATGAAAATGACGAAAAAGATGACGAATATGGCGTGCATAAAATAAAATTGAAGGTTCCAATATTAGTGTCGCAACTAGAACTAAATGATTTTATCAGAGATCTTGTATTACCGAAAGACGGCGCTGAATTTGCCGCTTCAGTTCTAGAAAGAAGAAATTTTCTAGAGCCAAAGACAAAAGTTTCATTCTATCGCGACAGGGACAAAGAATTCAGAAAGTTTTTCGTTAAAGACGAAGAGACGTCTTTAGTGTACTGCACTGACGTTAACGAGCTTCTTGAAAAAGTTAAGTACACGAATCACAAATGGCAAATATGTGGTGATCTCAAAATCATAACAATGATATTAGGCCAACAATAAGGTTTCACGAGAGAGCCATGCTTTATATGCCTGTGGAATAGCAGAGATCGAGCCAATCATTACAGCAAGAAACATTGGCCTTTAAGAGATTCTTTCAAACCTGGTTTTCATAATATCATCAACCAAAGCCTCGTTCATCCAGAAAAAATTTTACTACCACCCCTCCACATAAAGCTTGAGCTTATGAAGCAATTTGTCAAGGCGTTAGACAAAGATGGACAATGCTATAAGTATATATCCCTTAAATTCCCTAATGTTTCAGACGCGAAATTGAAAGAAGAAGTCTTTGATGGACCACAGATTCGAATATTGACAAGAGATATTAATTTCGTGAGCCACATGACGTAAATTGAAATGGACGCTTGGGAAAGTTTTAAAGCAGTAAACGCGAATTTCCTCGGTAACAAAAAAAGTCCAGACTACGAGAATATTGTTGCGAAAATGATAAGAAACTACAAAAAGTTAGACAGCTTGATGAGTTTAAAACTTCACTTTCTAGATTCCCATCTGGATAAGTTTCCAGAAAATGTTGGCGATTTCAGCGAAGAACAAGGGGAACGTTTTCATCAAGACATAAAAGTTATGGAACAACGATATCAGGGTAGATGGAACGAGGTCATGATGTCTGATTTTTGCTGGATGTTGAAAAGAGAAACGAATGTAGGTCTTAAACGTAAGCGTAACCCTTTGCATCGTTCCTTCGAAGAAAAAAGGAAACGTTATAGCAGGCAGAAAATAGACTGAAGTAGGTCTATAAATCAATTTAATTACGATAAAAAGCAAGATAAAATGTAAACACGAAAGATAGTATAAATATATACCTTAAGTTTAAGAAAAGCTGAGAGAAAAATTTTTTGAATAAAACTCTTATTCATTTGCATGTTTAAGTTACAGTTCTACATTTTAATTGATACAAACATTGTCAGGTTAATTAAAATAGGGTCAATTCTACTTGTAGTTCTAAGTTTCTTCCAATGAGTAATGTGCGTCTAAATTTTTAACCACCTGTAGTACAATGAAATGAATTTTATTGTGTTACAACGGGAACACTTAAGTTAAGTTGTGTTACTTTAAGCAAAATTTCGTTAGGTTCTGTTAAGTTCGATTCATTTGTAGGTGAAGATCGAGTTGATCTATTAAATATAGCGCACATTTAAGACTGAGAACCGTACGCTTACATAGCTACACGTGTGGTTGAATTTCATTCGGCTAGGTTAGGTTAGGTCAGGATTTGTTAGGTTAGGATATGTTAAATCTTTATGTAGGTTAAGCTGAAGCTGAATGAAACGGTACCGCAAACACAACGGGACAACACAATGAGTTTAATTGTGTTACGTGAAGTTAAGTTAGGTTAGGTTAGGTTCGGTTTTTTTAGGTTAGGATAGGTTTGACCTTTTTGCAGGTTAAGCCCAAGCTGATTCAAACGGTACCGCAAACAGAAAGGGACAACACAATCAGTTTAATTGTCTTTCGTGAGGTTAGGTTAGGTTAGGCTAGGTTAGATTTATTTCTAGGTTAGGCTCGAGTTGACCCATTCGATGTAGCACAAATTTGCTACTGGGAAAATATGCTTCCAGAGCTTTACGTCTAGTTCAATAAATTTCTGTTAATTCAGGTTAGGTGAGGTCAGGTTCTGTTGGGGAAAATTATATTAAATAAGTTGATATCAGGCAAGGGTTGATCCTTCACAGTTGCCGACATGTTTTTGAAGTGAAAATTTGCATCAGTGGCATTATTTTGAAATTTATTTGCCCCAGTACATGATTTTTCGGCATTTTTTGAGGATATGGCTCAATTATGACGTGATGGGTGATTTGTGATACCGAATTTGAATTCAGCGCCCCAAAATCTATAGGAATACGTGTGTCTTGTTACCAGATCCGCACACTTTTTTTAGTGTAGCTGTGTTATCATTAAATTTAATTTCCTAAATTTTCTGCTTGATATATAATTTGATATGGAAGTCTATCAAGAACAAATTTTTTTATAGTGGGTATTTTATTACTCTTAATACATGTTCTTAAATACATATTTTTTATGTTAAAAAACTAGGACCTCATCATCTTATCAGAAGATGTGAAACATAGAATTATCATGATCGCCAGTACTGACACATTGACACATACATTACATAAACCTCTTTTTATCAGACAATTACTAGCTAGAACCTGTTCTCAGCAGAGATAATAAAAGCGCTTTTGAATATAAGAATCTTATAATTGCAGTGTTGTAATTATCTGGCCATTCGTTGTTAAAAATTTTGATATTGTTAAAATTTATTATAATACCAAATGGTATTTATTCTAGAACCTAGGTATCCGTTTGCACGAAAAACTCTGCCAATCAAAACTTTATCAATACAATAAATTCGGTTGGTGAAATCAAGGTTAGCCAAATGATTCTAAAACAAATATAAGTTTCAGAGTTTTGTAAATCTTTTAGAATGACATGTCAAATTCTTCTTTTACAAGCTATGTTTATGGAACAAACAACTTTTAACGTATTTTTTGATATCGAATGTGTTTTTCAGTTAGATATCTGTTTATTCAATCAAAATTGCCATTAATTAATTAGGCTCTTCACCTACTGTACACTAAAAAAACAATGTATTTCCTAAAAAGTGCAAAATCCTATAAAATGATTTAATAAATCAGAATATCCAATACAAGGATGGAAAGCTGCTACTTTTGTAACAAAAATTTATAACTGGATATTATGTTATTTTTCCGCAGAATCGAGTAGTGCAATTAGTTTCTCCGTAACTTACATATTGCGGAAATTGTTCATATGACGGTCACTCTCCATCTCTAGGTTTCAGCCTCTCAGACTCCACGCTTTGATTATTTACTGTTCCCGTGAAATCTATTGAAATTTTTGTTACCCTGGCACTCTAAAGATATTTTTTTGGATAGAGCATTGAAAAGTCAATTCATAGAATAATTCGAATTCTTCCTCAAAGACGATGTCACATTGAAAATATAATTTGGAATGCACCGAATGAATGAACCGAAGTGAAGATCATTTTTATATGCAACAAAAATGATACCGAATTCAACAGCATTTTGATTGGCCAGAGTGAATGATCTACATTTTATATCATAATGATCTGATTCGGGATCATGTGTGAAGTCAAACAAATACGGCTGACGTGCTTAGAGTACCTCACCTCATATGCAAGCTTTTTTTCGTTTCTGATCGTGCAGTTTTGCAGTATATTTGAAAAGTTAAAAAAAAATAACGAAATCTGATATTAGAAAATATCACCTGTTAAGTGTAGTTGTCACTTCCATGCGGTTAAATTCAAATTTTAGATTATGTTGTAATGACACCGGCTCCAACAATTGGCAGCCATTTTGTTTATTCTTAAAAATGAACTAAAAAATAAGATATAATTTATCTGAATGGACTGATCATTATGACCTTGAGAGACACATGATCGTTAGAGCAAAATACTCTGCAACAAAATTTATCCTTTTTTTTTACTGTGAAAAAAAACCTTGAAAATTGCATTATTAGGGCTAGTATAGCTGATATAAAAACAATGATCATATTAAATTCGGTTTATTCCTTTCATTGCGAAATATTCTCATTTGAAAAATTGTAATTAACAAAATCTTAAAAATTTTATTTTTTGCATATTGCGTAGCTTGGCTTGACTTATTACATGATAAATAGCGTGTAAATATTCCACTTTCGGGACTGCGGCTTCTGGATCAAGAGCGAGCTTGTGCAGGTTGTGCACTCGGGTGGTCCAAATTAAATTTTTAAAAATTTTAATGCATATTCGTGGGAAATTTGTTATAATTCATAAAAAATCTATTTTTTTAAAATGATATCTAGAGATAGCGCAAGCCCCATAAAGTTTAAGACGTATTTTTTGTAAGACAAAAATAGCCATAGAATACGAGTGAAATATTACTTTTTAAATTTCTTCTAATAAATCTGTTTTATAGGGCCTCAAAAAACATCATGAGTGAAAAAATGTGTTTTGCGAGATTTGGGTGCTAATAATTTGCAGGCTGAAATATTTTTCTCATTCAAAAAACCGTCTAAATATTGTCATAAAATGTTGTTTTATCAATTATATCCTTTTAGAAACGAAAATTTCCTTCAGGATTTAAGTTGTTTTGCGTGAAAACTGGACTCATGTCATAATGTCATGGTAACTTCTATAAAATAAAGCTGAAACAAGGATTTCATTCCTGATAGGACTTTGGAGGGATAAAAAGAGATTCCAAATTTCCCATCATCTCATTTTTGGAAAAAATGTATTTAAATCGTTTTTCCGGACAGCCACAGAATTCTATAAATTAATTGCATGGAATAATTTTGGTATCTATATTTTTCATAAAAAGTGTATCGATAAGTGAAGCATTTGTAGTAAATATCTGCAGACGTTATTGAATATTAAAAAAATTGATTTAATGTCTGTCAATTTGTTAACATCATTTTGTTTTCAAAACAAAGCTGATGTCATAATCATAATTAGTGACTTCAAAAACCTTGGTATGCTGCGTTTCATGAAACTCTAAATTTTTTCTAAAATGACACCATTTTGTTAGCACCATTTCGTTTATAGAAAAATATAATACCGTAGTCTGGAATAGCGTTCCAAAAACCCCCATATTAAGTTGTATGCAAACTTACTTAAAAAAATGTTTTATTTCGCTTAAAAAAAATCTAATTCAAAAATTGTGACCAGCGATCCTGAAAATACCTGCGTTCATTTGATATATATCATAATATACACGAAGATTCGAAGGAAGAAGAGGAAAATGTTATATACCATTTTAATGGTGTACGTGAAAAGTAAAAATGCAACGCAACAAATGAGAGAGCAATAATGCAGCACATTTTACTTGGGAGCAAAAACGAAACAACTATTTATTTCTCTTTTTGCTTTAATGTGCTTATTTTCAGAACAAATTTATCAATGGAGGTAAAAGTGGAAAAGGACGACGGTTTAAAGTGTTCAATTTACTGGTCATAGGCTATACATGTTTTCTTCATGGTGTTTTAAAATTTCATCAGTTTTTCTACCAACCGTCATAAGTAAGATTGTGCGATTTCATCTAAACATAGTATTGTAATATAGAATTGTAAAAATATTCAATAATTATTTAATAATTTTTGTTGGCGATTTATTAGCGATTATTTTCCATGTATTTAATCTGGTGTAAAAGAACTGAGCCATTCAACATGCATTAAATGTGCTGCCGTATATCCCATTCAATCCATAATTAAATCATCCATTCAATACAGTGATGGGATTACGCAGATTTCTCTGGCATGCGCTGTTCGCTGAATTGGTGCCCATTAAAATTACCAATGCGAAGTTGGCAGGAACTTTTAAATAACGAAATACGTACTTAATTATTTTTCAGCGGAATTCAAATAAAAATTAATATTTTGCGACGGTAAAATTTGTGTTATTAATTACGGTTTAAATAATAACACATAATTGTTATAAAATATTATCTGAAATGAAAATTTTATCAAATATTGTATCGATTCTCTATTCAATTTGGCCTGAATTCGTATTCATTCAGTGTAATTTATAAATATTATTTAGTATTAATAATAGAATCTAATGTAATTTTTACTATTTCTCTCGGTTACTAGTCATATCCAAATAGATTCATTTTAATTTCTCGTAATTATAGTTTTTGAACAGTGGCAAGGTTTTTCTGAAGTTTTACTTGTACCCAGAAACAAATGTTTGTGTTCTTTTAGTTGTTGTAGTCTTTTCTTTTAGCAGTCACTATCAGATAGTGACTGCAGGCACAATCTTTAATAAATTTTTTATTTCAGATAATATTTTATAACAATTATGTGTTATTATTCAAACCCGAATTAATAATACGAATTTTACAATCAAAAATATTAATGTTTATTTAAATTCTGCTGAAAAATAATTAAGTATGTAATTCCATATTTAAAAGTTCCTGCTAACTTTCCATTGACTATTGAAATAGGCACCATCCCCAGCGTACTGCGCATTAAAAAGATATTCGCGTAACCCCATTACTGATTCAATGTCAAAGTGATGCAGATTTGAAATTCCAGAAAATTTATGAGACCAACTTCACGATCCTATCAAATGAGAATTGTTTTTTTTTTAATTTCAAACGAAAGACGTATTCAATATTTACGTGTAACTATTAAATAATATTAATACTAAGTCTGGATTATTTTAAATAAATGAGTATTGCTCTTCTGGGAATCAATTTGATTCAACTTTAATTTGAATGTATGTAATACGTCAGTGTATAGGGACGCTACAGTGCGTCCCCCATCCTAACATATATTTAGAAGTTGTTGCTTGAAATGGAAAAATTATAATTATTTCCACATGTTATCTACTCAACCTTATCTCTGCTTGGAGAGCAATCAAGTAAGGTTAAATGATTTAAGTGAGTGAATAATACTATTTTGTCCATTGTAAATCAATCACTTGTAAAAGTGTTAAGCTGGTGTAGGACACATAGCCTCATCAAAACTTTGACAATATTGTTTTCGTAATATTAAAATAAAGTTGAAAATGTTACACAATCGCGCTTTTTATGAAACTTTTACATTCAGCACGTTTCTATTATGTCTATACCTTAAAATCATGGTTAGTATTGGAAATGTATTCTTTTTTGAATATACCCGCGTATTTGATATTAATTTAAGAAAAGGACTCTAGGTGGCGTGACGTATGGGTAAGTAGCGGCAGATGATTGACGACGACGGAAGAAAGAACATGTTTTTTGTTGTGAACGTGTTTCTCTTCGGTTTTCTCCAAAATAAAGAGTTTTTTTTGTCCTCCAAAGTGTCAAGTTGTAGTTATTTCTTATTTTTACCTCTTATCGTAAAGCATTTCGAACATTTCTGGCGACCGTGACAGGACGGTAGTAGGTGATATAAGTAACTTATAGAGTGACCCTTTTGTTTTTTGGAGAGAAGTTTTGTGTTCTAGCTCCAAATATGGAGCCCTTGAAAAAGGCTAGGAAAGTGCAACGTGCGTTATTCACATAATCCCTAAATAGTTTTCGTGAAAAATGTGAAAACCGAAATTTTACACAAGCGGATCGGCGTGTTGCATTGCAGTTGCTAGAGTCGAGAATGGCGGAACTCGAGAATGTAAACACCAAATTCGTTGAAGTGCTGCTCAAATCAGATACAAGCGAGGAAGAAGTAGAAGCCGAGATCGAGACGCATGAAGAGTATAAGTTAAATTTTCTCATGGCTAACCTACAACTAACAGAGCAAGAAGCTGGGAAAAACGAGCAGGTAGCAACTTCGAGTCGAATAGACGCGCGTCCTGAAAAACCGTTTAAACGTCCTACACTAGAAATTCCTAAGTTCAGTGGCAGTGTCAGCAATTGGCTACAGTTTTGGTCGCATTTCCGGAAAATTCACGAGGATAGAAATATCACGCCGGAAGATAAACTCGAGTATCTGAAACAAGCCACGGAAAAAGGCTCGAAGGCTGAGAACATAGTTGAAGGTTACACGACAACAGCGGAAAACTACGAGAAGGCATTTAGCAGTCTGAAGAATCGTTTCGGGCGAGATGACTTGTTGGTGGAGTACTTACTATATGCAGCGTTCTATGATAAGCAGCGACTCAGCAGTAAAGGGTGCAGAATCCACGGATCGGTTATCAAGGTTACTCGATTTTTTGAAAACTGAGGTAGAAAATGAAGAGAGGATCCTAATGGCAGTCAAAGGTTTCGCAACCCAAACAGAAAGTAAGAAACGACAGATAACAAAAGAAAACAAAAGTAAGGTTGCATATACTCATGAAATACCGACAGCGAGCGCTTTATTTTCGAATGAGGAAAGGCGTAAAAAATTTATATTTTGCGATGATAATCATGAAAATTCGGCTTGCGAGAAAGCTAAAAAATTGTCGTGCGAAGTGGGAAAAGATTTGATTAAGCAAAATCATTGTTGTTTTAGATGCTTGAAACGCGGGCACCAATAAAGATTTTGTAAAGTAAAGTTAATTTGTGCTTGGTGCGGTAATCGTCATTCGATACTTGTTTGTCCGACTCTTGATAATACAAACAGTGAGGCGGTTCCTAGTAAGACCGATACAAAGATAAAAGAACAAAATCTTGCAAGCTTCGACTTTAATCTCCCTGATGTTTATTTATAAACCTTACGTGTTGTTTTATACTCAGATTCTCATAAAAAAGTTGTGCGAGCAGTAATCGATGGTTTTTCTCATAGATCTTATATTCGGCCCAGTCTAGCTAGATTTTTAAATTATAAATTTATCGGGGGTAAGAAGTAGTACACTCATTGTTTGGTGGCGTAAAAACAGAAAGTCAGTCGCACAATATTTATCTAGCCCGTATGAAAAGTGTGAAGGGAGATTATGCTTGTAATTTCCAAGTTTTAGAGCAGCCTGTTATTTGCCAAGATATTCCAAGTGTAAGAAAAGCGGATTGGTTCAAAGAATTGAAAGGTAAAGGCATTTCTCTTTGCGATTTAGATCAGAATACTGATGATTTAGGAAGTACGATTCACCTTCTTATTGGGGCAGATATAGCAGGTAGACTAATGACCCGAAGAAAGCATGATTTGTCAAATGGTCTTACTGCTATAGAAACCAAACTAGGTTGGACAATTATGGGTAAAACTCAAACGCCTGAACGTGAAGATACGGTCATCATGGCTTTTTCAATGTTTGTGACGGTTGCAAAAATCTCTGAGTTGTGGAATCTAGACACCTTAGGAATTAAAGATCCGGTAGAGCAATCTGATCGTTTTTTGAAGGAGCAAGTTATTAAACAGAATTTTTTAAAAACTGTTTCCTTAAATGAAAACAATCGCTATTCGGTAGATTTGCCATGGATCGAAGACCATGCGCCAGTATCACGTAATTTTGATTTAGCTAGAAAGAGATTAGAAAATACGGGGAAAAAATTAAAAAATGACAGACTTTATGACGAATATGGTAAAGTATTTAATGAATGGCAGGAGGAAGGTATTATAGAACTAGTACCGGAAAACGATTTAGATACTTTCTCTCATTACTTACCTCACCGTCGTATAGTCAAGCCAGAGAGTACTACCAAAATAAGACCTGTGCTCGATGCTTCCTCGAGCAAAAAGGGTTTTCCCTTACTGAACCGGTGTCTCGAAAAAGGTCCTAATCTGATCGAGCTGATACCAGCTACGTTATTGAGATTCCGCGAACATGAGATCGGTGTAATAGCAGATATTCGTAAAGCGTTCCTACAGATCGAAGTAAATCCAAAAGATCGAAATTTTTTACGATTTCTGTGGCCGGTAGATAGAAAAAATAGAATTTTTCGTCACAAACGGGTAGTCTTCGGTCTGACATGCAGCCCCTTTTTATTGGGAGCGGTTCTAGATTTCCATTTTTTGAAAGCACTACGCGCAGTTTCCGAACAGTTCTCTGAGCGCTGGTCAAGGGAAAGTATTCAAAGATTGTCGAAATCATTGTATATTGATAATTGCACTACGAGTGTTAAACCGTCAGAAGAACTAAATCTCTTTATATCAGAGGCGAAGGACATAAAGGCGAAAGGCAGTTTCGAATTAAGAGGGTGGGAGTTTACTCGCGACTCGACTGAAAAAGAGACTACCAAAGTATTGGGTATTTTGTTTAATAAATTTCGTGATACAATTTCAATTAATCCAACAATTTTTGAAAAAGAAAACATTGAAACGGTTACCAAGCGAACAATTCTTTCTCTGGCGCACAAAGTATTTGATCCTATTGGGTTCACGTGTCCAGTAACTTTGCTCCCTAAATTAATGTTAAAAAGATTACGGGAAAAGAAAATTGATTGGGATATACCAGTAGACGTTGATATCAGAAAAGAATTCACACAATGGTATAAAGAATTAAATTATTTAAATGATATTGAAGTTCCGAGCAAGCTTGGTAGAGGTAAACTATCTTTACATACTTTCTGTGACGCGAGTAAGTTGGCATATGCCACAGTTACGTTTTTGCGAATTGAGAATGAGAGTGGCGTTGAACTGAAAATACTTTCGGCCAAAACACGGGTAGCTCCAGAAAATACAAAAATCCCACGCTTGGAACTTTTAGCCGCATCGATAGGAAGTAGACAAACGCGTGAAATAATAAATGCTTTAGGTTACCGAGAGGTACCAGTTTTTTATTGGTCAGATTCGACAACAGTTTTAATTTGGCTGAATCGGGACGTACAATTCGGCATTTTTGTTTGGAATCGCGTACGCGAAATTCGACGATTAAATTTGTCAGGGTCGTGGAGGTATGTGCCTGGAGAATTGAATCCCGCCGATCTACCGTCTCGCGGCTGTCAAGCAAAACAGCTTCTCGATTCCCGATGGTGGGAGGGCCCCGAATGGCTTCGGGGGGATCAGCTAAACTGGCCAAGTTTGACGAGTGAAGTCGATGAAAACGAAGTGAATAGTGAGATAAAGAAGTCAGCTCAGATCTCACTGCTGAATACGAAAGGGCAAACTGATTTTAACAT
>NC_046661.1:120974033-120986090 GCF_010883055.1 Belonocnema kinseyi
AAATATATGTGTCTCAATTTTTTCTAGTGTCGAATAGTCTTAGTTATTGGCCGTTGAAAAGCAGTGTCCCGGTAGTGGCGTTTTGGCCGTTTAAGGGTTAACATTGCTTATAAATTTTCTTCCTATCAAAAGATGATTAGATTTTTTGCTATTATGCTAAGGTTCAAAGATTTTAAACTCAAGATTGAAAACAATAAAGGTAATCGACTCACTTATCAGGAGATATATCAGACTGAATTGAAGTTTTTAATCTGTTTACAAAGAGAAATGTTTTTGCCAAAGGACGATCCAAAGTTAAAATCGTTACAAGTTTTTGTTTGCGAAGATGGAATATTGCGCTTGAAAACAAAAATAATTGAACGTAATGACAATTTTCCTTTTTTGTACCCTATATTGCTAGATCATAAACACAAAGTTGTCGAATTGATAATCCGTGATACTCACGAGAATATGTGTCATGCTGGTGTGCAAACTGTAATGTGTCAATTATGAGAAAAATATTGGATATTGTCAATGCGAAAAACTGTACGAGGCGTTATTTCTAAATGTGTGGTATGTAAACGACAGAATGTCAAACCTATGTAAGTAAATCCAGCTCCTTTGCCTGTTCACCGGGTGAAAGATGCAGCCGTATTTGAAGTGACAGGTGTCGATTTTGCAGGCCCAGTATATTTAAAGGGACAGCAAAAGGGTTGGATATGCTTATATACTTGCGCAGTATACAGAGCAGTACATTTAGAGCTCGTGACTTCAATGTCAACTCTTGCATTCCTAGGATGTTTGCGTCGTTTCGTCGCACGTAGAGGTAGGCCCACTATTATGTATAGTGATAACGGGAAGAATTTTGTTGGCGCGGATAACGCTTTTAAAAAACTAAACTGGAATACTATTTTCAAGTATAGTTCAGCTAGAAGAATTGATTGGCGATTCAATCCACCCACGGCAGCCTTGGTGGGGAGGCTGGTGGGAACGATTAATCGGAATGGTAAAAAGTATTCTCCGCAAAGTTCTTGGGAGATCGTGTCTCACATATGAGGAGATGAGTACTGTATTTTGCGATTGTGAACTTACTCTAAACTCTCGACCTTTAACGTATGTTTCGGACGATTCAAATGATTTCAAAACACTCACTCCTGCAATGTTTCTACACGACTTCAAAGAATCGGAGACTCCTGATCTTGACATACTCAATAAGGTTGATTTGAATTCTAGATTTAAACTTAAACAAGAGATAATGGAACATTTCAGAAATCGATTTCGCAAGGCATACTTAAGTCAACTAATTTCTAGAGGGAATGTAAAAGAGTCGTGTAAACTAAAGTTGGGAGACATAGTTCTCATTGGTGATGATAACAGAAAACGTATTGATTGGCCATTAGCAAGAATCGACAAATTAATTGTAGGAAGAGATGGTCGAGCTAGAGTCGCCGTTCTAAGAGCAAAAGAAGGCAATTTTAAACGACCAATACAACGAATTTATCCTTTAGAAATTAAAAATAATACAAACGAAGTTCAGGCTTTACAGGAAAAAGTGATAGAAAAAGTAGTTGTCAGAGAAATAGATGATAAATCGAATTGTAAACTTACTGAATGTGAAGTTGAAAAAGAGGTAAGAACTCGCAGCGGGCGTATTGTGAAAAAACCTCAATATTTTTAAGTACGAATTGTAATTTGAAGTATGTTTGTTGAGTCAAAGCCTCAAGGTGGGAGGATGTTGGAAATGTGTTCTTTTTTGAATATACCCGCGTATTTGATATTAATTTAAGAAAAGGACTCTAGGTGGCAAAATAAAGAGTTTTTTTTGTCCTCCAAAGTGTCAAGTAGTAGTATTTCTTATTTTTACCTCCTGTTGTAAAGCATTTCGAACAGATAGATTAGTACCTCATAGATTCATCTAAAAGGAAATCATGTATGGTGAAACCTTGGTGGGGAATTACATAGGACGAGGCCTCTTTCGTAGAAAACGCTTTTGTTTGTTCACACCTGAGCGACCGCCGCGCAGCTCCTTTTATTCCTACTCACACTAGGTACAGTCTGAAGGCTAAAATGTGAACGAGTGTTAGTGATTTCTATCTCCCTAGGTGGCGTATGTGTTGATGCTTGGGAGTAGATCAGGAATATAGGAACATGCGGGTATGCAAATAACGAGTGATTGATTATATTAATCACGTCTCCAAATTATTTACATTTTCTGTTTTGAAACAAATTTACATGATTTTTATTTTTAAATTGAAAAAGATACCGATCTGTTCGTAGTCGTACTCAAGTGTTGGGCTTAATGTCTCTGTTTAATATTTTTTTTCATTTAGAATTATGATAAGAATAATTTGCACAAACAAACCATTTTATGTAATATCATGAAAACTCAATGAATTTTTGATCATGCGCTATTTCATGTTTTTTTTATATTGCATAAAATGGTTTGTTTACGTAAATTATTCTTCCTGTAAATCTAAATAAAAAAATTTATTCTAATTTGCATGATATGTATGGAGGTGCAGGGCGGAGGGGTTGCCGAAATAGAACTGTAGTTTGTTCTATCTCCGCTAGATGGCGCCACTCCGTTACTTTACTAAGTTCATATTGTGTAACATGTGACTATACGCAGTGTGCTCCTACTTGCGCAGCCTCTAAAAGAGCGTTGTTTATTTTAGGGTGATTAAAGAAGAATCTAGGGCTATATATATATATGAGTATGGATAGGGTAGACATAAAGCGAAAAAGCGCGCATACGTCAAGTCGAGGCATTAGGACGCCTTCTATAGAAAAAATAACAATTTGTTACCCATGAAATCATGCCTTCTTCCCGTAAATTCATGAACTAACGTCGAGTCTTGTCTTTTAAATATTGATGAAATAAAAGAGATAAAAATAAAAAGGAAAGGAAAATACAAAATATAAGTTAATGACGATAAAGATGGCTCTTCGCCACACTCTTCCGTGAAGGAGATCGACCGGCGATCACCGGAACTTCTCCTCCAGCCGAAGACTGAAGAGACAGCTAGAGGATCCCGGGTGAGTCTCAACTGGCGAAAAACCCCTAGCTGAAAGCACCGCTCATCCAGTTTGGAGGCAAAGTCTCTTTCAATTTAATTTAAATGATCCACATTTAGTAAAAATTATTTGACAGTTGAGATGTTGCTAGGATAGTGGAAATAGGCGAGTACACTTCTTGCTTCTTGAAATTGGAAATTAAATTAAGGATGTACTACCATAAGCAAATATGATGCCTGAGGATTTACTGTGTTTATTTAGGATGTGAATAAGCTTAGAATAATAAAAATAATGAAAAAATTATATATCTAAATTTGTGAAAAACGCTGATTATAGTTGAAAATCTACTAATTCACTTAGAGAAAATTTAGCCACTTAACATATGTCGAATAGAAGTATGATCCTAGAGAGTTAATGAGGAAAATGTTCGGGATGCGGATCATAAACTTTTTTACTTCATTATAAAAAATTTACTACTTGGCGCTTACTGCTTTTTTACCGCATACAGCCGCATCTGTGAACAAAAATTGATAATCGACCAATGATAACACATGAAAAGAGTTTTAAACTTTATCATCAAACAGTAATATTTTATTTTGCTGTGCTCATTTAAGTACGGAAACATTTTGGTAAGACATTTTTGCCTGCGAATTTATAAAAACTTTCCAAATGATTTTTGTAAAAGTCTCCTATTTCGGACATTCTTTTACAAATCGTATAGATTTTAACGAAAGCTGACCGACCCATTTTTGATTTAGCTAATACTTTTTTTACAGGTTCTTTATCGAAAAAGAGAAGATACGTATTAGAGGATTTTTTTATTTAGCAATTTTTTTAGAAATAGGAAGTGTTGAAAAATTGAGAATTTGAGTGAAGACTATTTTTTAAAAAATGCATAACTCCTGTTCTATATAAGCTAGAGACCTTATTTTTTTATTTGAAAGGTAAAAGAACAAGCTTTGATAAAAAAAATCATCCCAAAAATATTATTAACAAATTGAAATTGTTATAAAGAATTAAAATGCTTAAATCGATTTTTAACTAGTTTGACCCCCATGAATTAAGTTCTTAGTATTTTATCGTATTTTACGTCAAACTTCCGATAGAAAACGATTCATTTCAAAATGGTGAAATTATTATTAATATCGGAAAAAATTTAATGTATCTAATGGTGTCGAGTTCGGTACCTCACACCGGCGCGCGTATCACATTGCACGATTGATTTTCTTCTTCGATATCACTTTTCTCTTAAATATAAATGATTATTATATATTTTTAATTAATTAATCTTATTTCTTAGGCATGATAACTTTATTAAAAATTTAAAAAATAAACAAATAATAAGAAGTAAAAGAAAAACATCATTATTGAAAATGTAGATTACTTTATTAGGATTTAGGTAGGTTGACTTAGTGAATAAGTACCTCTTTCAGTTTTGTGTTATACAGTATTTACATTCTTCAAATTTTAACATGTCTTATTTACAAATTTTTACAATATTTTTCTTTTTATACAAGGAAAATTGCTTTGCTTCCAATTCTTGGAGAGAAACTGGAATCATATAATGATATTTTAAAGTTCCCTTTATCGTTATAGCTTTTTGAAAGCCTGGTGACAATCGCTTTTCTTCTTCTTCGTACTCAACATTTGTCGAATAACGACATGCTATGTTTGGTAGAGCTTCTGCCGCCCAGGTAAATAATTCTCTATGTGTACGAATAGGATTATTTACTCTTTGCAGGCTAGCTCTAGCAGCAAGTCTTTTTAGGGTGCCACGAATTCCATCACATCGTCCTTTTTCATGCGAAGTAGGAAAAAATTGCCACTCAGCTGCTATTTTCAAATCTTGTTCGCGATGAGTAAGATTAATAATTTTTTTTTGTTCTTGTATTACCCACTGGCACCGTCGGAAAAATATTTAATTTTGTTAATCCTCTGTAAATTAGATTTTATGTAGTCTACTAACTGTCTTTGAAACAGATGAACGGCAATAGTATCGTGGCGTAAACATTCGGACATAGACACAAAACTTTTGAGTTTCAATTCATTGTCATGACCTTTGTAATATATTGAAAATGAATATATTGTCGCTTGATCATTATTCCAGTGAAAACCTTGAACGAAATTTTGAATTATGAAAGCATAATTCTCAGCAAAACCACAAATGACAGTATATTCATTTTTCATTATTTTACTTGTTTCATTTAAAAATTCTGTTTGTCTATTTGCTAAAAATAAATGTAGTAATAATTTAGTTAAACCGTTACTTAAAGTTTGTAATAATTCATCGACAGTAGATACCAGGGTTTGTAATGGAGTTCTTTCAGTTGTAATCCACTGATTGTACTTAATATTTTCAATTAATTTTTCTTCAAAATTTTGTTCCAATTGATCAATAACATTCTTTACACCAACACATTAATTACATAATCCTAAAAAACAGTTAGTAGACTTTATATCACATACCATACGATCTAGATAATCACGTTAATTTATTATAGGTCGCGTCGAATCATCAGTAATTGATTTTAAATTTGCTCCGTCAATTAATAATTTATCATTTTTATGCATTGCGCAGACACAAACTGAGTGACTGCCACTAGATCCTGCTAACACACAGTGTTTAAGTCGTAGGGAAGCACATTTTGAGAAACTACATTTTATTTCTGGGTGATAAATTAAAAAAATTTTATGCAATTCCTTCAAATTATTTAAAAGAAGACGTTTTTACATTTGAATTCTTTTTCCATCCAATTTAACAGAGACGTAATCTTTTTGGCCTGGCATCATTTGAGTATAATCATCATACTGATAAAAGGTAATTATAGTATTAACGACATCTGCTGTTAGAGATGGATGGATTTTAGGACTTTGATCACTTAATATCCCTTTTTCTCGAGCAATTTTTTTTGCAACACTTATCATATAATGAGTAGCGGAAGGGAAATAAAGTGACATTTTTTTATAAGACTACTGTCTGAAATTCGTTAGAACTTCTATTTTATGTGTGCGGTCTTGCGAGGTATTATAACTTTCTTGTATATTTCTTAAAATTGAGGCATCATCATCATCATCATCATTGTCAATGTCATCTGGACCATCGTTAGTTACGTCAAATACTTTTTTCTCAAGCACTTCCGTAATTTTTTTATCTTTTCTTCAAAATACCTTTTTTGCGTCAATTTCTTTTTCTTAATTGGTGAAGATCCTAAGATACTTAATCCTTTGCTTGAATTTTCAATCCGATCATTTTATATCAGTCTGCCTGTTTTAGCCGACTGCCCAGAAGCTTCTCAACTGGCAACCTCGCTGACAACTTTATCATCTGCAGATGACTCTTCAATGCTTGATTCCCTTGTGGTTTCTGTCTGCAAAAAATACAATACCTTCTTTAATATTACATAGTTACACGCCACATAAAAATATTCATATATTATATGTATACTATACCATTTCAACTTGATCATTTGTGATCTTGTCCTTTTTTTCTTCGATTCTGCTATTAATAAGTATGCGACAGGAAGTACAAGTTTTCTGTTGCAATGATTTCTTCGTTACAGATAAATTTAGTGCTTGAAGCTGCGTTTCATTCACTCTTCGCAAATCTGATGCCCCTTTTTTCAATTACTAAGTTTTTTAAAGGGATTGAAACATATGTCTCTACGAATGTTCGTTCCTGGTAATTTTTTTGACACTTCCTTAGGCATCTTTATATAATTCTCGTCAAGGTCTTGACGTCAGGATCTTCCTCCAGTTCAAACACAGAGCGGAGAACTCACAGATCCGAGAACTCGTTCTTTAGCACTGACACTATATTACACTAACTTGTGGTACTTGGTAAATTTCGAATTTTGAAAGAGCGAACTTTTCACATCAAAGGTCAAGTCAAATCTGACCTGTCAAACTCTGAGGCAGCCGTTGCTGCTCCTCCGCATCGCATGGCCTGTTCTAAAGGCCTGTTCTAAAGGCCTGTTCGCGAAGCCTGTTTTAAAGATTCCTCATCTGCCGTTTGACTTTAATTTAAATTCAATTTCTATGTATATTTTAAAATAAGCGTAACTAAGCATAATTAAGCAAAATAAGCATACCATATCGAAATCCTAATAAAGTAATCCACATTTTTAATAATGATGATTTTCTTTTACTTCTTATTATTTATTTATTTCTTGAATTCTTAATAAAGTTATCTTGTCTAAGAAATAAAATTAATTAATTAAAAATATATAATAATCATTTATATTTAAGAGAAAAGCGATATCAAAGAAGAAAATCGGCCGTGCCATGTGATACGCGCGCCCGTGTGAGGTACCGCGCTCGAGAGCGCTAAATACATTAAATTTTTCCGATAGTAATAATAATTTCAGCATTTTTAAACAAATCGTTTTCGCTCGGAAATTTGACGTAGAATACGATAAAAATACTAAGAACTTAATTCATGGGGGTCAAACTAGTTGAAAATCGATTTAAACATTTTAGTTGTTTATAACAATTTCAATTTGTTAATAATACTTTTTAAGATGATTTTTTTATTAAAGCTCGTTCTTTTACCTCTCAAATGAAAAAAATAAGGTCTCTAGATTAAATAGAACAGGAGTTATGCATTTTAAAAAAATAGTCTTCACTCAAATTCTCAATTTTTCAACCCTTCCTATTTCTCAAAAAATTTCTGAATAAAAAAATCCTCAAATACGTATCTTCTCTTGTTTGATGAAGAACCCGTGAAAAAAGTATTAGCTCAATCAAAAATGGGTCGGTCAATTCTCTTTTCGATTTGTAAAAGAGTACGCCATTTGTCCAATTCTCGGCTTGTTCTATTTTATGAGCACTTAATATGATATAATAATATTAATACAAAGAGCCTTAAAAGTAGAAAATTAAAATTTTATAATATAAGTTTTGTGAAGTTGATGGTGCAAGAAATTATAGCAAGAAATTATAATAAAATAAAACTTGAATCACAATGTACATTTGATTGCACGTTTGTTTTCATATTCCCAATGTGGATTTCGCTAGGATTTTTTCAAACATAATAGTAATAACGATTACCTAAATTTCAGTTTGAGACCCTTAAAATGTTATCAAAGGCTTATTCGATTTCTCAAATTGTTTAAAATTTGTCGTTGTTGAAATATTTAGGTAACCCAACAGACATTCTTTTTTATTCTATGCTCGTGGAGTGCTGAAACTTAAAGATCCGTTGAAATTGAGAGATCGAAAATTTAGAATTTCCCATAGTGAATCAGGAGACATTTAAAATTAGAAAAAATTCAGAAATTCATCGGATTTGTATTAAACTTTGTGAAATAAGGTTTTTGGGGTCACTTACTACAAGTTTTATGTATTAAATAAATACAGTACTGTTATATTTCTATTTTCAAAGAAAGTTCTGTTATGAAGAAGGTAAAGAATTTGTCTGAAAAAATTAAAAACGAAATTAGTAACTAATGGTATGTTTATTGGGCAATTTATCTATCTCGAAGACGTGGACAAATATATCATTCACATTGCTGTTGGGTCAGTATACATCAGGAATATCAGGATCCGCAAGTGGTTGTTCGATTTTAGGTAAACTTTATGAAATTACAGTGTAAAAGACATTTGTGGTCCAAAGGATTTTTGAAAATGCTCAAAATTACGGGAGTTACGCCATGCTGAATTTTTGCAGCACATTTTGTTAGAATATTCACAGTTTTAAAACAATTAAATGAATTTTAATTAAAATCATAGGTGGCATAAATGAAATTATACGCTTTAAATTAAAAATATATTTTTTTAATTTTGACCAAGAAAATGTCCAACAAAATGTTCAATTCACTTTTTCGTCAATACGGGGAAAAATGTATCTTTTCTTGTTGAGAAAATTTAATTCCTTATAATTTTACCTTTAATTAAAAAAAAAATTAATGGTGACTTCTTGATCACGAGATGTAATTTTATTGGGACCGAGCGCTGGCACCGCGCTGCTCTATAAGTGTCGCACAGTGGGGAAAGAGAACATTTTTGCACAAAACCGTCCGATGCGTACCATTTATTCAAAGAATTACAAATTCATCAAAACCTGAAATAAATCAATGTAATAACTAACGAAAAATTATTCTCGGTCTATTAGATAAACAAAAAAATGTGCTTTCTGAGTACGCTTTTTAAAGCCATCATCTTGTTTCACAGAGCTCTGTCTTTTTTCCTATAGTATTTTACCATAGTCAGAAGTTAGACTGCATAGGATCTATTTGGCTTTTTATTCAATTATTAATTAATTTTGTTGACTAAATCAACTTTAATGTACCTCAACACATTTTCCAATTGTATATTGATAGCTGCCTTTATCTCAATCTCTTTCTAAATTCGTACAGTTTTTGTTCGAAGATCTCTACTCCTTAGAATGGAGGGTATACTTCAAAGCGGTAGGATTTATTTCAATTTAGAAAGATCATTTTCCCTTTCGGCAACTCCATTTAACTCTTTCAAAACAGTCTTCAGCAGATTAAGATGAATGCTCTACTTCATCCTCAAATGAAGAAGAACCTCTCGGATTTCGCAGCCACGCAAAAAAATTTGTCGGATCTGGGTATGGGACACATGTACCCCTATCTATTTTGTCACTCTGTATTCAAATCCGCCCTCAGAATTTATCCAGCGGATCTAGGCAAAGCCTAACCTTATAAAACACCAAAATACAAACAGAAAAAAAAACGTAAAACAAAACAAATGTATTTTGAAAGACGCGAAGTTATCTCAATAAAACTTTATCGGTCTCAAAAATTTACTGCAAGAAATTTTATCTCTTGTTATTTCTATGTGATCGGGCATTGAATACATTTCTAAAAGTACACTATCGCTGATATAAGATTTGGAATGACCACTTCATATCATTTAGAGCTGTTAAGATTTCTAAGAGAGTTGACGAGTCTCATTTTTTAATTAGGTTTCCAATTTTTTTATAAGCAAACAAATGTGACGAAAAAAATGGCCATTTTATTTATTTGACGTTCACAGTGCTCGTCAATAGCAGGAAAAGTGTTAAAATCGCCTACGTTTCATAAACTGATATTAGCTAACGATGTTCCATTATTATATATTAAGCAACAGCATTTTTTATAAGCAAATTGTTTGTTGAAAAAATGTTTTCTATAATTTTCCATAATCATACGCTTTTTCTAGTTATATTGTAAGAAATTTGAATGGAAACTATATGATATGAAAAAAAATTCTCTTAAGATTATAATTCTTTATATTGTAAACAAATTATATGAACAAATGCAGTAATTAGGCATTTTTGGACAAAAAAATTAATTTTTTTAGGCGTAAATTTTCCTAATTTCGGAACTTTATAATATTTGTAGCAAAATTCATAATTTTTTATTAGTCTTATGATCTTTTAAACAAATTTAATAAACAATTGCATTATTCGGGCATTTGTCGGCAGAAAAATTCGGTTTTTACAATTACAGTCTTTTCAGATGGGAACTTGATGAAAATTTCAGCAACATTCATTATAAGTTGATCAATTTTATTATTTCTTTAAACAAATTCAATGTGCAAATGCATTAATCAGGCATTTGTCCACAGAAAAATTCCTTTTTTTCTATGTCAACAGTTTTAATTAGGAACTTCCCAATTAAAAAGGCCGAAATCGCAAAAAACGAGTTTTTTCGTCCACAGATGCCCGAATAATGTATTTGTTTGTTAAATTTGTTTTTAGAAATCATAATATTTGTCAACTCATCATTCACTTTTTGAATTTTCATCCAAAACCTGTTTTTCGGATACAGGGGGCCTTAAAACCTGGAAATTTGACAAAAACTGGGGGGGGGGGTCAATTTTGCACAAATCTAATACATTCTATGATGAGATTGTAACAATTTTTATGAGAATTGATTCTGGCCATTAAGGGCTTTCATTCATAAGAATTTTTATAAGCAACTAAGCGGGAAAGTTTCGAATGCACGAACAATGCTATGGAGAGAAGTGTTTAATCGGAAGATTTTTTTTTGCTTTAATGAGGCCTAACCTCGTTATTGTTTAAAAAAATCATTTGTTGGTAATTCTGTAAATTGCCAACGGTTTATTTTACGAATAAAGTGAAACAGATAAACAGTTTTATTTTTGCTCAATGATGCTATATATAATTTTATAATTTTTTTCTTAGTTAATCATAAAATTGTTTTAATAATTGTTTAAGGAAAAATTCATCAGGTTATTAAACAAAATAACTGAGAGAAAGAGATTTGTTTTGTTTTCACTGATGCCAGGATTTTTAATTTTTCATCTCATATCTATTATATATTTTTTCATTCTGAATGTGAAAAGTAAAAAAATGTTAGCAATTTTTGAAAAACAACGTTCAAGATACATATATGCTCTTATATTTGTCTGTTGCTGAGAAATCTTACTTTTTATAAATTGTAACATCAATTAAATAGTAAAACCCAAACTACTTTTTTGTGAACAAAAGCCCTCTTTGTACTAATTTTGGTATAAAACTACTTATGTAATTAAACTTGAAATTTGGGTCAAAGTTTTTAATTCTTTAATTTTATTAAAAATTAAATTTTTGCGCTCCGAACACAAGCATGTATTAAATTTCATAGAAATTGACCAAATTCCGAAACTGTTATTCAAAAAATCCACCTGAATGACTTTCGCCATATTCAAAATTAAAATCAACTCTATACGTTTTTTTAATGTTGACTGAAAATTCGTATTCTGAGACGCAAATAACACTTCGTACGATTTCTCTGCTACGGTAACTCCGATTGTGGTCGGGACCCTCCCCCCTTCTGTCTGTTTTTATCTCCCTAATTTTATCACAACAATTTAAACGGTTCAAAAGTATAATTTAAGGAACCTTTTAATTTGGACCCGATGTTTAAAAGTTCCTTAAGGGCTTGGTTCCGGACCCGAAACTTTCAAATTCTTAAGGGTACGGGTCTGGACGAGACACTCACTTGATCATTTAGGTCTTCGAACCCTTCAAACATGAGGGTTTCCGAACCCTGCATTTGTAGAGTATTGAAGAAGAAAGACTTTACTCATTTTTTATAGTTTTAAATTCGTTTAAAA
>NC_046661.1:120986190-121003315 GCF_010883055.1 Belonocnema kinseyi
AATGTTTCAAGAATTACGGGGGAGGGATCAAACCCGCATTACCCCTCCCCCTGGAAATTTGATTGTTGTAACTTGCTATCGAGACAAAGGAAACGCGGTGTTAAAAGGCGGATTTGAAATATGGTCAGGAGTAGATAGTGAATCATATCATAGGCAAGGAGTAGGTCTAATTTTGAATGAAAGAGCGACGCAGCATCTCGGAGATCATGATTTCGTATCTCCCAAAATTCTGTGGGCGCCAGTTGACAATGAGCCCAGAGAAGTAAAATACGCCTTCTGGGATACTTTAAATGACACAATAAATATTTTCGATCGTGGTGAAAGAATAATTCTGTTAGGAGATATGAATGGATGGGTAGGCATCCAAAATTAGGATACAGAAAAAATATTACGTGAATAATATTTAAATAAAATAAAATAATTAATAATAATTTATATTTTAATAAATAAAATATTTTACGTGAAAAACAATTTTAGTGGCAAATATTGTGTGAAATGCCCCATATAATATAATAATGTAATGTAACCAAAATTTATAGTTGGATAGTCGGTTATATAATTTAAAAATTAGATGACATTGACAAACTATTTCTTTAGAAACCCTGATACATAAAGTAATCAGAGCTAGCAGTTTAAAGAAAAGTGTGAGGCCTCTCTTGGAAAATTCACAAGACTTATATCCAATGTTATTTTATATTACGTGTGAGTTTATTACAAAATGTAACGATTGTCGATATCTTGCTAACTCATAAATTGTTATTTTGCATCAATAATCTTCACCTTTTTTTTAAACTCACACATAACATAAAATGATATTGAATGTTAGTTTCATTAAGTTCCCGACATAAGTCTCACACTTTTCTATCATCCAAAAGTTACGATTAGGCTTGGTAAATTAGCGGTTTTAAACAAATATTTAGTCGATTCATGCCATGATTTAGGTTCGAGGCAGTCAAATACTCACGAACCTTTTTCGTTATTTCGCATGAAACATAACATTCAAAATCATTTACGGTATGGTTCCTGATGTACCGGCGAGATTAATAGTCGACCGTGCAAGACGCTCAAGCTGTGACGCAGATTGACCTATTCGGAAGAGCTCTGCAAATTGTCTCGTATCATCTACGACGAGTTTTTTATTTCCATTAAACGCAACGAAAGCGCCTTTCTTGTCATGCAATCCAGTAACATAGTCTCCGCGCCTATATCCATAGAATATATCCCCCCCCCTTTTGTATATCTCGGTAAGTTCGGAGAACTCCTGTGGTCGCTCATTAACCAATTTCCGGAACATTTTTAATGGTTTTTCATTTGGCATGCAGTGCATTATTTCAACTCGACTGACATCTGACTCGTAAAGTCTTCTTGTTTGTCCCTTGAATACTTTATCATATCCACTCTGCGATCCTAATTCTGTAAAATAAGAGAAACAGTAAATTGTAATAAATTTCGTGATACAAATTCTCAAATTTGACAGTTAAGTAAAGAGCTGATAAATGTTCAAACCACTGTCTAATTCGGCGTCATAACAATCAATAATATAATCGTAAATTTTCATTAATACTTACACCACGTGAACATAACAATAGTGATTTTCATATGTGTAATTTTTACTATTTTAGACAACGACATTTTCGAAAACCCAAGAGATTATACAAACAGGAAACTAAAAGACCAAATAATGTATTTGTGTTGGATCAGGATTTTACGTGTCAGTAAAGTTCACGTCCCATGGCATGCGATTATAATAAAACTAAAAATGTCAAACAACTTTTACAAATATATACAGAAGAGATAAGCAATTTAAGTTTTTTTAATAAAATTACTATTTCACGATTTATTTGATTTTGACTTAATCGTTTTAGGAAGATCAGGTACGAATCAAATATTCAGCCTAAGGCAATCACAGAAAAAAGCTTGAGAGTAGGAAAAAAAAGTTTTTTCTGTATTTGTTGACCCCGAAAAAACTTTTGACAGTATAAATAGAAGTAAACTTTGTGAAATCCTGAAAGATGACGGAGTCAATGGATGGCTCCTACAAGCTATAAAATCAATATATACGGATAGCAAACCGAGTGTAAGGATAAACGGAAAATTAAGTGACTGTTTCGATATTATGCTAGGTGTTAGACAAGGATGCGTTACGTCTTAATGGTCATTTATATTATGCATTGAGTAATGTTCAAGAATAGCCCTTTTCACTAGGGACGGAAAGATAGATGAAGAGTTAGATAGGCGCATAAACGAAGGTATGAAGGTTATTGGTAGAGCAGGGTCTCTTATCAGAAGTGAAAACATATCAAATAAAGCGAAAATGTTAATACATCATTCTATATTAGTACCGACTGTACTATACGGTAGAAAGACATGGACCTATCAAGAAAATGATCGAAGTAAAATTAACGCGATTGAGATAAGATTGCTGCACACAATTTTCGGGAAAACTCTGATGGACAAAGTGAGTAACGAGATTATTCTCAAACAATGTGGTACGAAAGAGACACTAGTTGATACACAAGAAATAAATCGGTCAAGATGGTTCAGGCATATTGACAGAATGTCAAATGAACGACTAACGAAACAAGTGTATCAAGGTAAAGTAAGTGGCAGCGTACCTAGCTTGCATAAGAAAATGTATGGACGTGAAAGAAGTTTGAGAAGCATGCCAGGACAGAAAATTATGGCGGAAAATAGTTATTAAAAAGAGTGTCAGTGAAGTGAATGACACCTGGAACAAAAGACCTTGAATAATAATGGACCCAAGTGGGGAACATCACTGGCCGACTTTGCGAGGATCTTCACCCGGGGTGATTGCTAGAGAGATTGATCAGCAACCTGGGTCGGAGTAGTGTTCCGGTGCGAAGGTGTTATTTAAACAAATAACACGAGTATTCTAGATCAATCCAAAAAATCTATAACCCCTTCCTCACATTATCCCATTTCTCACCAACTGAGTCACGCCTACCTCAAAAGGGAAATGGCTTAATGGTATATTATTATTATTATTTTCCGTGCATTGTAAATTTCTTACACTTTAATGTAAGCTTTTACAAAATTGTGTTCCCTGACGGAAACTGTAAAATTTTTTATTTGTAATTAAGTTAAATTAAATTTTGCACCATTTTCATTCTTAATTTGTGGAACTGGACAACTATGTGCAACTTTGTTGATAGCTTTGAGAGAAAAATAGATAAAGTTAGAACCATTCTTATTTTTCCTTTTACAATTTCTGGTATTGAAACTAAAAAAATTCAGGTATCAAAAACGTATATTTCATACTTTTGTTACGGAATATATGAACTTTAAAAAATGCCCATAATATCTTATGTATTTTAGATAGGTGTTAACGTTTCCGGCTTGTGTTTTGTCAATCTCCATGCAATCATACGGAGTTTAAGCTTCGAGTGTTCGAATCGTGTGGCCCCAATAGATATTATTTTATAATTTCACAGAATGAATTTTACTTTCTTGTGTGTCAAATTACCGGCCAAATTAGAATATCACAACCGCTTCAATTGCAAAATTCATCAATGGGTGGGTTCTCACAAATTTTCGTAAACTTACTCCGATACTCGAGGGTCCTTTTATTTACATCCACCAGAGATGTGAAATTCAATAGATTTTTTTTACTGTGTGATACATTTTCATAAATCATTTTGTGATTATTTAATTAATTATTATCCATTTCAAAATATCTAAACTTTGAGCCAAAGAGTACATTTATTTTAATTCTTAACAAATTTCTATTTTTTGAGTACTTTTTAAACTTTTTAAACTTTTTTTAAACAATTTTTATTTGCTTAAGCAGTTTCATTTCGAAATATTAAAAAGTATATAAAATAGAACATATGGAATTACTTTTCTGACTGTATAGTGTACAGAAAGAATATATTAACTATTTTTAATTTTTTAAAGAAACTGAATTTGTTTAAACAAATATTTTATTTCAAAAATAGATTCAAAGCCGTATTATGTGAACCAAACATAATATCTGACGACTTTAAGTTGGCGTAAATTGTTTTTAAAGCTTTATGTAATTGTTTATACAATTAATTATTGTTTCTGTAAATTTCCTTCAAACTGAGTATGGATTATTATTTACGCATAAAAAATTTTAAAATAATAAAATGAAACTCTTAACCGAATCTACACAACGAAATGATTTAATATTATGTTTAATACAGAAAATATGATTTTTTAAATATTTTATAAGAAATTTTATTTAAACAAATCATATTTATTCAAGAAATTCAAAAATGGCTAATATATTCTTTCTATACACTATACAGTCAGAAAAATAATCGAATGTATTCTGTTTTGCATTAGTTTTCTAAGTTTATCGAAAAAACAGTTTGAGTAAAAGAAAATTACTTAAACAAATAGAAATTTATTAAACATTATAATAAATGTCACAAAATTATGTCATTTTTCAGCAAAAAGTAGCATAGGATACCAGTTTGAAAAAAAGTGCACATCTCTGACTCAATTTGTAGATATTTTGGAAATCAACAATACTTAATTGTTCGAGTAACTACAGGTTTAAAAAAATGTATTACTCCAAAAAATGACTAAGTTTTACATTTTATTCAGAAAATATTATTTTCTTTAACATTTTTTGGGAAAATCACAAAAATGGCAGAAATTTCTAACTATAATAATAATACTTTAATAGGAATGTGTGTAATACGTCTGTGAAAATAGATTATAATTATAATTGTCCTCACATTCAATCGATTCAACCGATGTTTATTCTCACTTTAAAAATGAATCTCTGCTTATAGATAAAAAAAGCAAGATCCAATAATTTAAGTGATTAAGCAATACTTTCTCCATTGTGAAGCAATCACTTCTAAAAGCGTTAATCTGGTGAAGAACGTGTTGCGTAATTAAAAGCTTAACAATATTGGCTTCGTATTGTTCAAATAAAATTAAAAATATTACAAAATCGCGTTTTTATCAATGCTTTCTATTCAAAAAGTTCTTGACGTCTATAAATTAAAAATTATTTAAACATTTTATTATTATATGTTTATCTAGGAGAAAATTAAATTATTGATATTACGGTGGTTTACGAAGAGCTTGATCTAATTTTTCTGGTTCTTATATTATTTTCAAAATTTCAAAAAACTATATTTCTTTGATCAGGTTTTAGAAGAATAAATATTCATTTGAACCTTTGAAGAAGTATGTTTAAGTTCTTGAGCTTTTACCCTCTGAATCAAAATTGGTAAACTTTAACTAATTAATAGAGAAATTTTTACAGATTCATTTAGCAAAAGTGAGCCGCCAAAAGTGAGCCGTCAAGATATTTCCTGATTCAATAGTGGAAAACTAATTTCTTGGCCAAGTAAATTATTTAGGACTGTATGCAATAAATTTAAAAACTTATAAATATGGAAAAAGTGAAACTAGATAAGTTTAATCAAACGATGCGATGGTCTAACGTTCTCAACTCTATTCAAACAATAAGAAGGTTATATTATGAACTTGCAAGAGTGATAAGATCCTTTCCCCAATTTGATAATATTACCTTCTGATTGTTTAAATAAAGTAAAGCAACATAAGAATTTTTCACAAACTTAAAATGACAATAAATCAATAAAGTCTTAATTAATTATACAAATTTAATAAAATTTGTGTTTTTGCCTTCAAATTTTTCTAATTTTACATAAAAAATTGTAGTTACAATCTAGCAAGAACTTCGTAAAGATGATTTACTTTGAATAAGCATCATTCTGAATGAATATGAATTAAATCCCTTACAAATTTTCATTTAAATTTCACAGTTTTTTCTCTCACGCAAAATACATTTTTTCTTAAATCGAAATTAATAAAATTAAAGTAATCACAAGCAAAATTTTAGAGATTCTATTGGCTTCTTTTATTTCTAGTTGAATAGTGGAAAAATGTAATTTCTTAGTAAAAATAAAAGAATACAATACAATAGTCCGTAGGTGTAACATTTTTATTTCTATTAAAATAATAAGATGGCCGTATTGTAAAATTGTGAACGTCACCTAGACTGTTTTTATTTTTAATGTATTCCCTTCTAGTTTTGTGCACAAAGTTAGGAAAAATAAATTTTTTTTGAAGGTACAATGTATCAATAGGTTATAAATTATTTGTGCAAAATAGGGGTCCTCATACGCTAATTTTCAACATAATTCTATTATCGATTTTCAAAATGTTTGGAAATTTGTACATATTTTTAGTTTTTTTATAGAAAATTGCAACCTACATAAAATTACATTAATAAAAAAATGCAATAAGAATGAATTTTGGTCACTGAGGGTTTTAATTCATAAGGATCTTTATCAAAAATTGAGCGGGAGAGTTTAGAAGGCATGAACAGGTTTACGAAGAGAAGTTTCCATACGATTGGATGACTGTCTTGATTTCAAGAGGTTTAATCTCGCTATAGACGATGTACAAGTTTTGAATTTTCCTGAGAAACAGATTCCAATGCACAACTACAAGTATGTTAATTTTGCTACAAAATCATTTGTTTGTAATGCTGTAAATTTCAAACGGTTTATTTTGCGAAAAAAGTATAACAGGTAAATAGTTTTATTTTTGCTCAGAGATGCTACAAATAATTTTATAAATTTTTTGTTACTTATTATTACTCGTCAGGTTATTGAAAAAATAACCTTTAACTTAAAACTAAACTTTAATTAAAAAATTCGTCCTAATGCATTTACGCAATCGTAGCGTTTTGAAAAAATCAGGGTATTTTCCGTACGCATTGTAACGTTAATTAGAGGGTGTAGAGGATCTGTGACGTCGCAATTTGTTTGTATTGAAGCGACGTTTCACATCGTTTTGTATTTTTTTCGATTTAATCCACTATAAGGTGAGATATGCAAATTTTAAAATGGCACTTTTTCAAAAATAGCGTCAAAATCTTTGTCCTGATAGCACCGATTTTCACGAAACTTGCACAGTATAATCTTCTAGCATCACTAAACAAAACTTAAAAGGAACTGGAAGGTATTTAATTTACAGGCTAGTCACCGCACAGTGGGAAAAAAGCACCTTTTTGGATAAAAATCGATCGACAGTGCAATTCTTAACAGATTTTGATGTTTTTCTTAGAAATGACCGTCAGGCTTCCAGTTATAATAAGTAACTGCGGATATTTTAATTCGACTTCACGTAAATTAATACTTAAAAAATTAACAAGTTAATTCACAAAAGTCATTTTTCGTGATTCGCAAATGATTAGCTCATTTTAACCCATAGCTTTTGTATAAAGTATCACAGATAATGATGTGCGCTTACAATAAGTTAAGAATAGATAATAATTGCCAATTATTTAAACAATAATTATAAACAAATGCATATTTGGACCATTTTTTCATGAATATGATTGTTTTTTTTTGCGGAATCAACTTGAAGTGTCTTACCAAAGACACCTTGCTGTAATATTTTTCATAGTGATTGAAAAGTGTGGATTATTCAAACAATATTCATAAATAAATGCACATTTTGACCATTTTTGCATGCATAGGCTTGATTTTTTTCTGGAATCAATTCGAAATGTCTTGCTTTATTTGTTTTATTGTATTTCAAGAAAGATTTACTTGCAAGCAGTCTTTGCCAAGACATTTTCAATTTATTTTGCAAAAAAATCTAGCCTATTAAAAAAATGGTAAAAATGAGCGTTCATTCATAATTTAAAAAAAAATATTTACCAGTTTCTGTCACTATTAAAAATATGTCAGCAAAGAGTCTTTTGCAAAACATTTTGCATTGATTCTGCAAAAAAAAAATAAGAGCTATTAATGAAAAAATGGTCCAAATGTTCACTTGTTGATAAAAATTGTTTAAATAATAAGAAATTATTATCTATTCCTAACTTATTGTAAGCGCACATTATTATCTGTGATACTTTATACAAAAGCAATGGATTAAAAATATCTAATCATTGCGAATCACGAAAAAATGACTTTTGTGAATTAATTTGTTTATAAATTATTAACAAGTTTTGTACTTACTCTAACCCACTGGAAATTATTTTTAGTTACTTATTTAATTGATTTCTAACCTTGTTTAATGAATTTGAAAGTCTTAAAAAATGGTATCACTGAAAAGTTTAGCAAGAAAATGTTGTAACTTTGTTGTTCAATAAAAAATGTACGTTAAGTCGAATTAAAATATCCGCAGTTACTTGTTATAACTGGAAGCCTTACGGTCATTTCTAAAGAAAACCATCAAAATCCGTTTAGAATTGCACTGTCGGACGATTTTTGTCCAAAAAAGGTGCTTTTTTTCCACTGTGCGCCGCGCCGTACTGCCAGCATAGCAGTGCGTTGGCACCACGTAGTGGACTCATTGTCAGGTCTATTAAGTTAGCACTTTCACAAACGAAATTCCCAAATTTCTTAATGTCAGAATTTTAGGCTTTTTTGGGCTTTTTTTGGGCTGTATTGCCGATTTTTGGGCTCCGATACTTTTTGTGAAAATTCAAATTTTGAGTGGAGGTGCTGACTTGAATCAAGCCAGCACCTCCACTATATAAAAATTGAAAGAAAAAAAATCAAACACGTCAGAATTTGAGGCTTTTTTTGGGCTCTTGAACGGACCAACAACCAATTTCCACAAACCAACCCTTTCAAAATATAAAACCACCCCCTATGTAAAAAATCAAATTCGGAAAAAACAAAAACACCAGAATTTTTGGGCTTATTTTGGGCTCTGAAATGCATGAAAAGAATTAAAAAACTACTCCCATTTTCAAAAACCACCCCCTTGCAAAAACTAAAATTTGCAAAATCCAAAATGCCCTAGATTTTTGGCTCATTTTAGAGTCTCAAATGCACTTAACATTATATTCCATAAACCACCCCTGTCTAAAAAAACGTCAACCTAATAATAAAAACTTAAACCCTGATGTTGGCATTTTTGAACAGCCCAAAAATCAGAGACTCCATTTGAACCGTAAAATTCGAAAAATATCAGAGACTATAGTAACAATGTAATATTCCGAAAAAGATTGGTTTACACAAAATTATGTTTGATTGTTACAAAGAGACTGTTTTTTAACGTCAAGTGTTAGGCACCAAAAATCGGAGTAGGTATTTTCAAGAAGCCCAATAATCATAAACTCTACTGCCACTGGAAAATTCTCAAAAATATTAATTTTTGACAAAGTCATATATACATGGCAGAGAAAGGTTGATTTTATAAGTTAAGTGTTGAAGTCCAAAAATCGGAGTGAATATTTTGGAGAAGCCCAAAAATCAGAGACTCTATTGACACTAGAAAATTCTCAAAAATATTATTTCTTGACAAAGTCGTATAAACCTGGTACAGAAGGGTTGATTTTAAAAGTTAAGGGTTGAAGCCCAAAAATCGGAGTGGATATTTTCGAGGAGCCCAAAAATCAAAGAATACATTGACACTAGAAAATTCTCAAAAATAATATTTTTTGACAAAGTTATATATACATGGGAGAGAAGGGTTGATTTTATAAGTTGAGGGTTGAAGCCCGAAAATCAGAGTGGGTATTTTCGAGGTGCCCAAAAATCAAAGACTCTACTGACACTAAAAAATTCTCAGAAATATTATTTGTTGACAAAGTCATATAAACGTGGTAGAGAAGAGTTGATTTTAAAAGTTAAGGGTTAAAGCCCAAAAATCGGAGTGGATATTTTCGAGGAGCCCAAACATCAAAGAATACATTGACACTAGAAAATTTTCAAAAATATTATTTCTTGACAAAGTCATATATACATGGGAGAGAAGGGTTGATTTTATAAGTTGAGGGTTGAAGCCCGAAAATCAGAGTGGGTATTTTCGAGGTGCCCAAAAATCAAAGACTCTACTGATACTGGAAAATTCTCAAAAATATTAATTTTTGACAGTCATATGTGTATGTCAAGAAATAATATTTTTGGGAATTTTTTAGTGAAAATGTAGTCTTTGATTTTTGAGCTCCTCGAAAATATCCACTCTAATTTTTGGGCTTCAACCCTTAACGTATAAAATAAACCCTTCTCTACCACGTTTATACGAATTTGTCAAAAAATAATATTTTTGAGAATTTTCTTGTGTTAATGCAGTCTCTGATTTTCAGGCTCCTCGAAAATATCCACTCCGATTTTTGGGCTTCAACCTTTAACTTATAAAATCAACCCTTCTATACCAAGTTTATACGACTTTGTCAAAAAATAATATTTTTGCAAATTTTCTAGTGTCAGTAGAATCTCTGATTTTTGAGCTAATCGAAAATACCTACTCTAATTTTTTGGCTTCAACACTTAACGTATAAAATCAACCCTTCTCTACCACGTATATACGACTTTGTCAAAAATAATATTTTTGAGAACTTTCTAGTGTTAATGTAGTCTATGATTTTTGGCCTCCTCGAAAATACCCACTCTAATTTTTGGGCTTCAACCCTTAACGTAGAAAATCAACCCTTCGCTACCACATACATATGACTTTGTCAAAAAATATTATTTTTGCGAATTTTCTAGTGTCAGTAGAATCTCTGATTTTTGGGCTCATCGAAAATACCCGCTCTGATTTTAGCGCTTCAACCCTTAACGTATAAAATCAACCCTTCTCTACCACGTATATATGACTTTTCCAAAAAGTAATATTTTTAAAAATTTTCTAGTGTTAATGTAGTCTTTGATTTTTGGGCTCCTCGAAAATATCCACTCCGATTTTTGGGCTTCAACCCGTAACTTATAAAATCAACCCTTCTCTACCACGTATATCCGACTTTGTCAAGAAATAATATTTTTGAGAATTTTCTATTGTCAATGTAGTCTTTGATTTTGGGCTCCTCCAAAATATCCCCTCCGATTTTTGGGCTTCAACCCTTAACGCATCAAATCAACCCTTCTCTACCACGTATATATGACTTTGCCAAAAATTAATATTTTTAAAAATTTTCCAGTGTTAATGTAGTCTCTGACTTTTGGGCTCCTCGAAAATATCCACTACGATTTTTGGGCTTCAACCCGTAACTTATAAAATCAACCCTTCTCTACCACGTATATCCGACTTTGTCAAGAAATAATATTTTTGAGAATTTTCTATTGTCAATGTAGTCTTTGATTTTGGGCTCCTCCAAAATATCCCCTTCAATTTTTGGGCTTCAACCCTTAACGTATAAAATCAACCCTTCTCTACCACGTATATATGACTTTGTCAAACAATAATATTTTTGGGAATTTTCTGGTGTTTAAGTAGTCTCTGATTTTTGGGTTCCTCGAAAATATCCATTCCGATTTTTGGGCTTTAACCCTTAACTTATAAAATCAACCCTTCTCTACCAGGTATATATGAGTTTGTCAAAAATTAATATTTTTGAGAATTTTCCCGTGTCAGTAGAGTTTATGATTATTGGGCTTCTTAAAAATACCTACTCCGATTTTTGGTGCCCAACACTTGACGTTAAAAAACAGTCTCTTTGTAACAATCAAACATAATTTTGTGTAAACCAATCTTTTTCGGAATATTACAGTGTTACTGTTGTCTCTGATATTTTTCAAATTTTACGGTTCAAATGGAGTCTCTGATTTTTGGGCTGTTCAAAAATGCCAACATCAAGGTTTAGGTTTTTATTATTAGGTTGACGTTTTTTTACACAGGAGTGCATTTTGTAATATAATGTTAAGTGCATTTGAGACTCTAAAATGAGCTAAAAATCTAGTGCATTTTGGATTTTGCAAATTTTATTTTTTGCAAGGGGGTGATTTTTCGAAAATAGGGGTAGTTTGTTTTTCTCATGCATTTTAGAGCCCAAAATAAACCCCAAATTCTGGTGTTCTTCGTTTTTTCCGAATTTGATTTTTTACATAGGGTGTGGTTTTATATTTTGTAGCGGTGGTTTTTGGAAATTGGTTGTTGGTGCGTTTAAAAGCCCAAAAATAGCCCAAAATTCTGACGTGTTCGATTTTTGTTTTCTTTCAATTTTTATACAGTGGAGGTGCTGGCTTGATTCAAGTCAGCAACTCCACTCAAAATTTGAATTTTCACAAAAAGTAGCGGAGCCCAAAATCGGCAATATAGCTCAAAAAAGCCCAGAAAATGCGCAAAATTCTGGCATGAAGAAATTTGGGAATTTCGCTTGTGGAGGTGCTAGCTTGATAGACCTCTCATAGTTAACTATTCTCCAAAATAAACCTCGAAATTCGAAATACATGCAGACATACTTATATGTTTCATCCCTTAGGCAAGTAGTTTAAAAATAGTTTTGTCAAAAATACCAAAGGAACGAGTTCAAAAATTGTAGGACGTTTTAAAACAATTTTGTAGTTTGGATAATTGGATAAATGCTGTGTTTAAAGTTCGTGCGGTGCAAACTATTCTGTAATGGAAGTACACGGAAAAAATTTGTACGTGAAAAAGTTCCGAGCTGGTAGCTAGGTCTCGGATATAAGAAAAATTCATTGGACATTGATGTAATTTCGTAAATAATCTACGAATTTTAAAAAAGAATTGACGAACTCGATATGACAAATCTAAAACCGCTCATCAATTTTTTTCGTGAATAATCACAACAATATTATGAATAATTGGGAAAAATTTCACGGTGCACTCACGAGCGAGTGCGAGGTTTCAAATCCTTAGAGTTGTGCGAATTTATAAGTATAAATTAAATCGCACAAATAAAATTTTTCCCTTTTTATATTCAAGTCTAAAATTTTCAGAAACTGTTCGTAGGAAATTCGAACTGTTCGTAAAAAAGTTCTAAATTTATTCATACATTTTTCATAGAATTAAGCATTTAATGTGTAATTTTTTTTCCCGCATCCGATACCTAGCTACAAGTTCGTAAATGATTTTGCGTTTAATTATTTAAACAAATGGAATTTATTTAAATATTTTTTTTCGAAGATTCGTTTCCCTCCTAAAAATTATTACCATTAGTCTAGTGAAATATTTATTAACATTCGTTTATTAATTGTTTATTATTTAAACAAATGGAATTTGTTTGAACATTATTTCCCTAAAATTCTTTTTTGCTTCAAAATTATTACTATTGGTCTAGTGGAAACAAAATTATACAAAAAAATTTCATTTGTTTAAATAATTGAAAATGAATGAACTAATGTTAATAAATTGTCCACTAGACTAATAGTGATAATTTTTAGGGAAAAACCAAATTAAAAAAAATTAAACAAATTATATTAGCTTAAACAATTACAAATTAAAAAAGCAATGTTATTGAATATTCCACTAGACTAATAGTAATAATTTTTATAAGGGAAAACGAATTTTCAAAAAAAAAATTATTTGAACAAATTCCCTTTGTTCAAATAATAAAAAATTAATTAACTAATGATAATAAATACTCCACTAGACCAATATTAATAATTTTAAGTAAGAAAAGACAAGAATACGTTGTTCAAAACGTCGATTTCATGAAGAATTGACATTTTTTGTTTAAGGGTAGTTTTAAGGTACTCGTGGTGGTGTGTTAGGGGTGTTAAACCCATATGCCTGGTAGATTAAACTTTTGGTTGGATCATTCTCTACAGGCCCCCATACTTTTCCATCACATTTTTACAAACCCTAAAAAATTATCCTAAAAACTCAAAAAAGTGATTTTTCCCCATGCATTTTACATTGGAAACTTCAAGTCAAAATCGTTACCTATTACAATTAAAAAATAAAAATAAATAAAATTAGGGCATACATTTTTTCGGATTTGGAATTAAATTGGGGGGATGGATACCCTCTAAATGGAAATGTCAATGGTATTCAGCTTTACAATGATAACCTCAGCTGCTGATTTTTACGGAACGAAAGTACAACAAAATTAATCTTTTCGCCGATTTTCCAAAGAACCAAATTGTTCTAAAAAGTCCTGAAATTTTTATATTCATTAACTCGCTATTTTTGACAAAATTAGTTCTAAACTACAAGCCCAAGAGACGAAACATATAAGTAAGTGTGCGTGAGGGTGGTTCAAAGATGAATTGGAATATTTTTTTGAATTTGTATGGGGACACCCCAGAAATTTGTTCAAATCCACACAAAAATAAATGATTTTTTTTGTTTGAAAAAAATTATATTTAGAGGTGCTGTAAGCCCCATGAAGATTAACACGTATTTCCCATAAGAAAAAATACGTTTTCGTAAATCTTTTTCTGAATCCTCAATATCATCTCAGTCGAGTTGAAACTCAACATTTCTCTTCATAATTAGCCATAGAATACGAATAAAATATCGCTTTTCTAATATTAACACCATAAGTCTGTTTTATAGGGTCCTAAAAAACCTCCATAAATGAAAAAGTGGGTTTTGCAAGTTTTAGGCGCTAATTTTAACTATTTTGGGCAGTTTTCTAAAGGAAAATTGTTGCTAGCACATAAAAGGCCATTTCATACTGATAAGTAAATGTTTGAATAATTTGTTTAAGCAATTTATTATGGGTTTTAGCAATTTTCTCATAGAATGTAGTTAGAAAGATGTGGCTTTATCAACAATTTTCTACTTATTGTCCAATTTTTAATTAGAGGGTAATGATATTGCATCAGTGTTAACAAGAGTTATTGTTAAAACATTTTAAATTTTTTCAAATAACATGCTCTGAGATAAATGTGATAAAATTTCAGTTAAAAAAATTTTTTTTTGTCAAATTTTCAATTCAGATAAGTTGAGTAAATAATTAGAGTCAAGAAGATTAATTGTTTAAAAAATTTATTATTATTATCATTAATATTAAATATGTTTAAATAATGCTAGAAAGTAATTTATTTTCTAAACTGCAATTTTGCAGAATTGTTCTAAGAAAATATAATGAATAATAATAATAAATGGTTTAAACAATCACTCTTGTTAACATTGATGACCTATCACTTGCCTCTAATTGAAAATTGGACAAAAAGTTGAAATTTTTTTAAAAAACTGCGTCTTTCTAACTCCATTCTATGAGAAAATGGCTAAAAACAATAATAAATTGTTAAAACAATTTATGAAAACATCTAATTATCAGGATGAAATGGCTTTTTATATGCCAGAAATAATTTGCATTAAAAGGCCACAAACAAGTCATTATTAGCGCCAAAAAAACGCAAAGCCCATTTTTTCACTTATGGGGGTTTTTTGGTATCCTATAGAACAGGATAATGGTATCGATATTTATGAAGTGATATTTAATTCGTATTCTATAGCTAATTGTGAAGAGAAATGTTGAGTTTCAACTCAATTGAAATAATATTGAGGAATCTGAATAAGATTGATAAAAACGTCTTTTATTTGTTATGGGAAATACGTGTTAAGCTTCACGAGGCTTGCGGGACCTCTAAATAATATTATTGTTTAAACAAAAAAATCCATTCATTTTTGTGTAGATTCGTACAAATTTCTGGGGTGTCCCCATTAAAATTAAAAAAAAATTGTGATCACTCTGGTGAGCATCTACAGTAGGACTCGTCGGATCAGGACAGACCGGGTCTCCACTTTCGACCAGGCAAGCCGCAAGTCGTAGAAACGAATCTTGGCTACACCTCCTACCGATCACGGTCAGGGGCAACATTTACGAGTGGGGAATACTTCCCTCCGAGGATTTCTATGCGACGAATTAAACCACAATATTTTTTCTGGTGGGGGGAGGGGGGGGGGTAAACAGCAGGAAAAATCGTAGAGGGGTATGAGGGGTATATGTATATTATGTACATATTTCCAAAATTTTTGGTGGAGGAATAAAACCCGCGTCACCTCCTCTAGCTACGGCCTTGGAACGAGCTGCGAAACGAACACAAGTTATTCGTTTAATTTATCATCCAGTTTAAAGAAGCAGATGCACTCCATCGCCTGATGCAATATACACATTTACTAAAAAATTCAAAAATCAAATCAACACTCGCCGAAAATCCAACGCCGGCGGTTTTTAAATGAAATTGCGACTAGAAATTGATCAAACATGTAATAAAAATAAATATACACTGAATTATATAGTTACCCATAGAATCAAGAGCGACTGCTAAAGCGACAACCAGAGTGCCAGTACAGATCCACATTTTTTCGCGTAAATAAAGGAAGTTGACGTCTAGAGAATTGACTGAACTCAGTCTAATTATTCGAACGTTTGCTATTGTACAAGATGGTACAGTATATAAACCTACTCTATATAGTCTTTATCTCACTTTTTATATGACTTTTTCCCTTTTAAAGGTATGTTTGTCTTAAATTCCACGTATCGCGTACCATGTCCACATTAACAGTACTGAAAATTTTTTGAATGTTTGGTTGTATGAACAAATTTGTATTTTCGTAATTTTATCAAAGCGCATTTTTAACAACTTTTTATTTCCTGATCCGTACAAGATAACTAATATCTACTGCTTTTTATTTAAACATTTGTGTTTGAAGAATGTTCGTTTCAAGTAGCAATAGCAAAATAAAACTAAGGCTTGAATGCATATATTTTCAAATTAAACATTGAGATATCAAGTAATACTATATTAGAATTTTTTCATTTTGAAATTTATATAATTAAAAGACCATATTTTAGACTTATTAGACACCTTATATACTTCGTTATTTCATCAAGTTTTTTTTTACTCGTGAACTGAATTAAAAAAATTAATATTGAGGAAGTTTAAAACTTCTAAAACCTGATTTTTAAGGTGGATAAAGGACTTTATAATAGTCAATCAGATTTATAATGGTTGGCAAATAATCTCTTAGTAATTTAATTACTCCTGTTTTTTTAATGTGGTTCTAGTTGAGCTGTACCCTGTACATTAATATCTTACAGTAATTAGATCACGTATCAAATATTAACAATTGTATTACATTTGAAATTGTCGATACACTTTGACTATAATTAATCCTTCATAAATATAGTAATTTAAATTAAAAACTGCTATTAGAACCCCTTGCTAACAGAAGTGATAAATTCTCACTGAGAATTTGTTTTTTCAATTTGACAAATTATAAAACTTCTTGAAAAATCATTGAATACGGGAAAAATAAGAATTAGTTAAAAAAGAAGTGTGTTTAAATTTTTCGCAAAAAACTGCTTCAAATTTCTTGATCTGCCAAATACCAATTCCAGATGGCTTTTGGAATTTGTTTAAATTCTGAAAATAATGTTTGTGTTTAATCGAAGAATGTCATGCAGTTGATTTCCAATTCTAGTAAATATATATTTTTA
>NC_046661.1:121003415-121012705 GCF_010883055.1 Belonocnema kinseyi
AAATCTAAAAAAGTTTCATTTTAGGGGTTAGTAGTAAGATGCTACCATTGGTGGGAACCCAGATTCATTTGTTTTGCATTAAAAACCTTATGATTTTCATAGTGGGTCCCTAAAAAAGTGAATAGGATCTCAAACAAACATATCATAGACTCTGCAAAATTTTCGACAAAATAATAAAATGTTTTAGCAAAGGAGCTAATTGTTAACTTGAATAATGAAATGATTCATTCTTAACCAAATAGTTAAATTTTCAATCAAACATATGAAGTTTTTACTAAGAAGATAACATTTTCATTGAAAAAATAAATTTTCGAACTGTTTAATTTTTAGTCAAAAGATTTAATTTCATTAAAAAAACTAATTTTTAATTAAAACGATTAATTTGCCAAAAAATAAATTAGTTTTAATAACTTAAGCAAATTTTTAACCAAATTTCGAATTTTTGAAGGAATTTCTAACTTAATAGTTAAATTTTTAACCAAAAAATGAATCTTTAATTTAAAAGGTGAATCAGTTACTAAGAGAATTAATAATGTACTACACTAGAAAAAGCTTCATCAAAACAAAATAAGTTTTTAAACTAATAACTTACGTTTTAACTGAAGAAGATAAATAGTAAACCAAACATGGTACAGTTAGGAAAATAAATTTTTAACAAAGTAGTTCCACTTTCAACTTAATCTATATGTATTTTATCCTTGAACCAAAACAGAGTTTTCTGTCGCTATTTACGAATAGCAAAAATCTTCAGAACTTTATAACATCGTAATATTAGGAGAAATATCCTAGATCCATTGTAAAATAGAAAGGATGATTCGAGAAAGGACTAATTTAAATAGCCTGAAAGTTTCACACTTACCCGTTTAACTTTCAAGGAGGGATTCATGTGGAAAATGATGAAAAGCCTCTAAATTGTCAACTTTTAAACTGGAATTTTTCATACTATTCTTAGCGCATTTACGGGGCAATATAGTGGGCTAAGACTGCCGTGATTTGAAAGAACACCTTTAAATGCAAAATTAACTAATTAGCTTTTTTTATTCTTCTGGATTATTTCGCATATTATCGTTTTATTTCTGCAAACAAAATTGTGTGAACGTGTTCATTTATTTATGAAAATTCAGTCAACGGTATTGATTGGGATGTTAAAATTTGGAAGATGCCGTAAGGCGTAGTAACGGATGCCGAAACGCGTAGTATCCGCTCTCTTCGAATTACGATTAAATAATCTAATTTTTACCGAATTGTAATTTAAAGTTCTGCAATTTTTCAGATTTAAGATTTAAATTTATTAAACTTTTAAGATTTATATTTTGATGATATTTTCTTTCAAATGTTTTTTATACATAATTTGTTTTGAAATATTTACAATGGAAAATTCTTGAATTTTTAAGATTTCTAACTAAGAACTCTTCAATATTTAATGTGTATTACTAAAAATGGTTTAAAATCGTGCAATTTGTCACTGTTAAAATAAAAATTTCTTCAATTTTCAAGATTTATATTAAAAATGTACGTAATTTTGAAATTTTTCTTCAATATGTAGTAAAATTTTGAAGGTCTAGAACGAAAAATCCTTGAATTTTAAATATTTGCTAGTTAAAGATGTTTGAATAACAATTCCTAAATTCTGATGGTTTTAAAGATCAAAAGTTAGGAGTCTTAAATTTGAAATGTTATAAATTGATAAAATTTCAAATGTAAATTATCAAGATTGCAGACTTTTTAATTCTGAAAGTAAAATTTCATGATTTATAATCGTAAATGTTTTAAATAAGAAATCTCGAATTTTAAAGACCATAAATTCAGATTTTTACCATTTTTAAGACTTACAATATCAATTCCTTGATCTATGAAATTTATATTTTCCATTTATTCCATCACTAGGACTTAGATTTTAAAGGAATCTAATTTTAAAATACTTTTGAAAAATTTAATTTTTCAAATTTATTACTGAAGAAGCTTCACTATTAACGCCTTTAATTTCCAAATTCCTTAATTTCGAATATTTAAAATTCAACGCTGTTTTTACGCCAACCCCTCTCCCTATGAAAGATACCGTAAACTTTGATTAACTGCCACCCCACCAATTTTTATTAATACTTAGATTTTATAAATGCGGAGAATTCTAATATTTATTTAAATTATAATTCATCAGTTTATCAATGATTAAAATCCATGGTTATTTATCGCAACTTTCCCTGTAATTTTTATCCATAATCTGAAGGTCTCCCATTACAAATAACTACCATTTTTTTACGTATCGTATGCATTAAGAGTTTTATTTCGAAATCTCTATGCGATGTAAACCTCAAATACGACAAATAATTTTATATCTTCTTAACTACATAAATTGTTAGCCGAAAAAATCATTTAAATATTTATCACTTTAATGGAATAAATTAATTAATATTGTATTATAAAAACATGCACTTTTGTCTAATCATCGACACTGTTTTTCAATTTGAATAACAAAATTTTGATTTTAAGAAATGAAATTTCTGTTGAGAAATATTTTGTTCTTTAAATAAAATATTTGTCCGTAAATGTTGAGATATATGTTGAAAATGGAGTCTCCACAGATGTTTGCACAAATATTTTTTAATCTGAAAGCCTTTAGGAATATTCAATGTTTTTTCTTTTATTCAAGACAAAAGTCGTAATTTTTATTTAAATTTAATTTACAAAGCTCATTTTGATATTTGAATGCTTCTCTGCTATCGATGATTTTGTTAAGAAAATTATTGCATCTAGAAAGAAGTAGAGTAGAATTATTTTCGATGAGCGTTGACACAAGACCTGAACAAAGAAAGTTAAAATCTATTGGGTGTATAAATAATTAAACTTTCATCGTTTTCAAGAAAAATAACTTTTAAGTACAGTATTTTGATGAAGATGACGTAGTCAATTTACAAATTAAAAAAAAAATGCATTTTAATTATTTAATAAAGTGGACAATTTCACACAATCGCCTTGTTTTATTACATTCTCGTTGGAGAAAGTATCAAATTTGTGTAAAATTTAAAGGTTGCGTATACAAAGCCGGTATCGGTAAAAAGCATATTTTAAGGATATAGCCTAGAGTGCGCAAAGAAGATTTAAAAAAATTGTTTTTCCGACTTTACATTATTTCTGTCACTGGGCACAGGGGTGCCTTCCCACCCGCACGTGGCGTTGGAAAAGGGGTAGGGGTGCGACCTTATATTATTTCTGTGACCAGTCACAGGGGTGCCTTCCCGCCTTCATGTAGCGTTGGAAAAAGGGTAGGGGTGCGACCTTACATTATTTCTGTGACAAGTCACAGGGGTGCCTTCCTGCATCCAAGTGGCGTTGGAAAAGGGGTAGGGGTGCGACCTTAAATTATTCCTGTGACTAGACACAGGGGTGCCTTCCGCCCCTACGTAGTGTTGGAAAAGGGGTGGAAGTGCGACCTTACAATGTTTCTGTGACCAGTCACAGGGGTGCTGTCCGCCCCCACGTGGCGTTGATCAAGGGGTAGCGGTGCGACCTTAAATTATTTCTTTAACCAGTCACTAGGGCGCCTTCCTGCACCACGTGGCGTTGGAAAAGGGATAGACGTGCGACCTTTCATTATTTCTGTGCCTACCGCGAACGTTTCGTTAAACGCGTCAAAAGTCAAAAACTATTAAAATAACTCCGCAATTACATGACCTTATTCTAAAATGTGTACAAGTCCCTTTTGTATGCTTGACATACGCTTCTTGCCGGTATAGATAGTGTATAACTTCGTAAACAAAAAACTTAATATTTTAAAGTTTTAACACTGCAAATTATATGTCCATGTGTTTTAAAGTCCAGGTTTATAATCAGCCCTTCAACGTACATCAGTATACGATTTAACAAAAAAATGTAAAAAAAATGAAAAAAAAGCCGGCAAGATGCTATCTTGCCGGCAGGCAGCCACTACGTTCCTTAAATTGCATGAATTCCTTGAATGCCATGAATTCAATGAATTGCATGAATTCCTTGAATTGCTGGAATTCCTTGAATTGCAGGAATTCCTTGAATTGCAGGAATTCCTTGACTTTCATGAATTCCTTGAATTTCATGAATTCCAAGAATTCCATGAATATGCGCGATCTGCCTCTACCTTGCTAGAAATATGCTTTCTGAAAATACCAGTAAAAAAAATTGTCGGTACCGGCAATTTATTTTTACCGGTACCGACAATTTTTTTTTACCGGTACCGACAATTTTTTTTATTACCGGTACCGACAGTACCAGCACCAGTACAGCTCCAGCACGTCTGATCAGAGTCTATAAATTAATATCAAAATTCTGACCCTTACGTAATTGCTCTAGTCAAACCCAAATTTTACAATCAAATGTGCTCAAACAATGGGCCTGCCGCTAAAATAATAAATTCCATACCGCTCGAACAGAAAGAAAAACAATCTTTGTAAAATTATTCCAAGAACTCAAAATCAAAGGTATATTAAATTCATATGACCTACATTATTCTGATCGAACAATACATTATTCTGATCGAAAAAGTTTGACAATGTCAAAGTTTTCATGAACGAAAATGAAACAATCTTTATCCTTTTGTTGCAAAATATTATAATTTTTTGTCATAAATATTTTAAACCTATTACAATTTTCAACAGATTAAAATTTTTTTTTAAATTTATTACATATTTTGGGCTCAGAGCAAAAGTTTGTTTACACGAAAAACCAAGATAATTCATAAAAAGGGCATCTGGTCGTTTCTCAGACATTTCACCTTAATTTTTTATCTTTCCAAGGTCATAAAAACCATTTTTATACCAGTGATTTTTGACGTGCAATTCCCCGTTTTTTTCAAATCCGCAATCAAAAATAGGGGTTCTCATTTAAAAAAAGGGTTTCACTTCCATTTGACCTTGAAAACTGACCTCAAGGTCAAAATTGATAATACAGTCAAATGTCCCCCTCGGTCCTAGTCAACCTTTGTTGGAACCATTTCTTCGTAGATAAAGTATTTTAGAAGATATTTGGGATTATCGATTAAAATGGGCCACTACGTATATTAACTTTCAAGAAAAGAATTTAATTCTTATAAAGAAACATATGAATTTTTAACCAAGAAGATAACATATCTACCAAGATTTAAAATCGTTTTTCTACCAAAAAAGACAAAGTTAAAACAAAATACAGAAAATTTCAAATAAACAGTTTAATTTTAAACTAGAGATGATACATGGTATACATAAATGTTTAGTTGAAAAATTAATTTACAAGAACAAAAATTTAAACAGTTAAGTAAAATTTGAAATAAAAGAAAAAAACTGAATCTTTTTCGAGGCCATAGATGCATTGTAATTGGATGATTCTAGAACATTCTTATCTTGTTTGGCTTTGATGAAACAACTGAAGCATACGCTTTTAAATTGTGACAGACTGAGTCAAGTTTACAAATTCCTAATATGACCTTATCACATTATTAGAGTTAAGAATTTTACACCATCATGTTATAGGCTGATGGACCCAATTGTTGGCAGGTTATGGCAAACTTCAGGCTTTGAGAAAGCAATTAATGTCAAAAATTGCATTTGTGATAAATGTAATACTAATATGTGAAGCGCTAATATATATTAATAGAGTATCAAATTCTAAGCTTTATTTACCTCATTATATATTAGACACTGAGAAAATAATTAAAATCAGCTCATTAGCCTAAAAATTCAATTATTGGTAGGGTTGACACAATTCTTCGCAGGGATGGCTCCAATTATTGGCATCCCAGTTGTATGAAGATAAAATGATGAAGGAATCAGACTAAACTGAACTTTAATAGTATCAATAAGAAGTGAATAGTGAAGAGAAACATTGTTTCTCAATTATTCTTCATTTATGAACAAATTGTCTGGCTTAAATTACTTAATTATCAGCATCTATCTATTTTAAACTCAGAAGTTATGATCCTTGGCTTGGAGGGAGCTGGCATCAGTTTTCTCAACTCAGAACATTTTTTTCAAACTCATCATAGCTATCGGTCATAACTTCAAATGCGCCTAAATGCGCCAGCCCAGAAAACTTTTGCGCTACCTAATTAACAAAGATATAATATTGGGGGTGGGGGCGTCATAACGCAGGTGTTAAATCTTCAACAGTTATAATGAACAGTCATAATTAATATTATTAAAATATTAATGAATTTTTTAAGATTGCGAAAAAACGCTCTCTAGTTTCGTTGGGATATGAGCCCAGATCCTTCAGATTGCCGGTCTGATGCTCTACCCACTGGGCTACGGAGAGACGAGACCACGTTCCTCATAATCTCCTTACAAACAGAATGTCAACGTCATTTCTTATACTTGTAAGATTTTTCTTTCTAAACATGAAATTTATATTTTAATATGGATGTGAGTTTCTTTACCAGGGAAATTAATTAATAGTTTAAGATGTTAGTTTTGTTTGCCTACTTGGTCATAATTAATATTAAAAAAATATTGATTAATTTTTTAAGATTGCGAAAAAACGCTCTCTAGCTCCGCTGAAATATGAGTCTAGGTCCTTCAGATTGATGGTCTGATGCTCATGTCCCATCGTAGCTAGAGAGTGTTTTTTTCGCAATCTTAACAATTAATCAATATTTTAATTAAAGACTTAATTAAAGATTTTAAATAAAGACACACAAAATTAATATCTTAAACTATTAATTAACATAGTATATTCAGAATGTCTTTTGTCTAAAGAAATAAGTTCAACATGAAAGGAATTTTATTTTATACTTATTACTATTGATTAAAGACGCTTTGCTTATAATAAATTCAAATAAGTGTAAAAATTATCAAAGCTATATTATAAGCTTTCTTACCTCATCGTGAATGACGTATATTTTCTGTGTTAAAAGAAAAAAAAATACAATTAGGTGGTTTTTGACCTTAAAAAAGCCACGTGAAGAAAAGGCGTGCGTTTTAAGTCGAACAAATAACACCCCCTTTTGAAAAAAATGTGAATTGTACTTCGTAATTTTATAAATGTTGAAAATCAAAATAAATCACAATTCCACAAATAAGCAACATTTTGTGCGACCCTTTTTAAAGTGTGTACTACTAGTGAACACGAAATGGCGTCGAACGAAATCATTGGATCGTGAAACGGAACCTAACAGTCGAAATCAAAACGGATCGAGAACCTAGTCAGTCAATGAGTTGACAGGAACTACTTCAAAATTTGACGCGAAATTACAATTGAAATGTATATTTCCTTCAATTGAAGATTAATAGAACTGAATAATAATTAATTGGAATATTTATACATGCTGTACATTACATAGTATACAAAATAAACTGGTGAAATTTTCAGAATGTAAATTGTTCACACATTAAATTACTATTTTCTATAATCTTATTACTAATGTAAAACACTACGTTTTGTAATTCATTTTCTATTCTCATCGCCCAATTCTTATGAAAAGTGAGAAATCATATTATTCCATAAACAAGGTGAACCAGATTTCGATTAACATTTTGTTCTTTGGAATTTTTTATTACAATTTAATCTTTGTTTTTGAAGTACATTTTTTTTGTTAACTTTGTGATCGGACTTAGATTTTGTTGTAGAAAAAAATAAATAGGCAAATATGTAGGCCCCTGCGAAGGCCCAGCTAGACGCTTTCACAGTGGGCTACGTTTCAGGGGCCTCTATAGGGCCCCTAATTAAAATAGTCGAAGCTGGGCAATTTTCACACATGAGATGTTTATCATTTCTTGCCTATTTTACTCCACACATCAATTACATTTCATTAGATTTGTGATACAAATTGATGAAACAATTATATTTCATTTTGGTGTGATGCTTTCAGAACCCGTAACATTAGGAGAAGAAACCTTTGCCTTCAAAATTATAAGCATGTAAACAACACACATGATACATATGTTTAAAATATTAACCTTCATTTAGAAAAAAACATAATATTAATACAAAGAAAAAGAAAATTTGACTTGAGATGCCTGGAACTTCTTCGCGTCTCATCAAAGGTGTTATTATTTGTAAATTCGTAGACAATGACAGAGGTTAGAATGACACGGTGGAGAGTAATCAAATAGTATATTGCGTTTCAACTGGAAGAAGGTGGGAGGGTGGGCCCAGGGTGAAACCCTGGTGGGGCGCAGGGGGCGAGGCCCCCTGCTGGGTGGGTTCGGGGGGCCGGGCCCCCTTTATAAGAAAATATCAATCCTGATTTAAGTAAAAGAATGATTAACACCTCGTACTTACAATAAGAAGTAAAAAAAATTGTTTTGAGCTTTACCGATAAGCTTCACAGAATAAAGTACCGACATTTTCGTTGATTGTCGACAGTTTATCAACTAAGACGTGATATCCATGAGGTTATAAGCAGTTATTGGTTTTTCTGTTCGCTCTGCTCTAACGAAAGCGCAAGCTGCTCTAGTCAAAGTTCCGCGAAAATTTGAATTGGATACATGAAAAATGGCTCTTTTTAATAAAAATTAAGAATACAATTTTCTAGGGTATTCACAAAACAAGTTGAAAGCTTCAGTTATTTATTTTGAAAACTGTGGCGAGACATGCACGCTTTATTTAACGCTGAAAACTTCGATCGTTCACGATCGAAGGTGGCGACTGCAGTTAGCCTCTATTCTCGAGACGAGGTTCGATAAGAGGGAGAATGGCTGCAGACAACTGCAGATAAAGTAGAATGTATAAACTTTTGATACCGGTTACGGCATAAAATTACTTTCGCAGTCACCTCTTTCTACTTTCTAGTCTAGGGTTGAAAATACAACTTTTGACCCGCTACGGGAGCATCGAAAGTCAAATTTTGGATACATGTGTTATGAAAAATATTTTAATTACAAAACATAAATTTTGTCCAGCTGATGGTTTCAAATTATGATTTATGTATATTTGAAAATTATATAACCATCTTTTCAACTCAAAATTGTTATATGAAACTGCTTTCTCGAATAATATATATAAATTATAATTTAAAAACGTCGTTAAATGCAAATATTTAAAGTTAAATAGTAGGTTATATGTAGAATTTGCATATTAGACCGAATAAACTGAATATTTATTTTAAATTCTTAATTTACCAAGCTCAATAATAGCTTACGGCTCAAAGAAAAGTGTGAGACCTCTGTTGAAAATTTAAGAAAACTTTTAAATATTTTTTATTTAATATGTGAGTTGACTAAAATTTGACGATTACTGATGTTTCGCTTACTTATACAGTCTGTCAAGTTAAAGCGTGGGTGGCTTTACTCGCAGTCGGTAAGGTGTATCGACATGATTTTGGTGTCAAAATATTAAGAAGAGCTCCC
>NC_046661.1:121012805-121019219 GCF_010883055.1 Belonocnema kinseyi
ATAATGATCCCAAACACCGCAGCAAGCTGTGTAGGGCTTGGAAGGAGGAGGCTGGAGTCGTAACGTTGGATTGGCCCTCACAGTCACCTGACGCTAACCCGATCGAAAACGTGTGGGCCTTCGTCAAGCTGAAGCTTCGTGGAAGAAAGGTACACACACACATTGAAGAAGCTGTGTCTACAAATTCGTCGGATTTGGAGGTCTCTGCTGAGAGAGTACGCGGAAAAACTCGTCGAAAGCATGCCTTCGAGGTGCCAGGCCATCATCGACTCCGGCGGTGATTGGACAAAATACTAACAGAAAAGCATTTTGCTCGAAACCTTGACAAATGTAATTCCATGTAGAAACATGCGTTTAAATAAAATATTTTACCAAAAAAGTTACCCACGCTTTAACTTGACAGACTGTAAATGTTACTTATTAATGATGCTTTGCCTCAATAATTATCACATTTTTAACAAACTTACAGATAAAATAATATTGAATAAAAGTTTTATAAATTTTCCGACAGACATCTCACTCTTTTCTGTAAACCACTGATTGAGCGTGGTAAATTAGTGGTTTTAAACAAATAATTATTGTGTGGGTCTTGTTGTATTGGCAGGATAACGAGGATATTGTACAGCAAACTTAAGCTCTTCCACAGCTTGACCTATTCTGCAAAGCTGAGTAAAATCTGGAGTATAATTATATGATCAAACGAACTTACCTGTATGAAGTTCGATCGTAATTATACGACCGCTTCGTTCGAAGGGATTACAATTGTAGTTTCGCTACTTTCTGCTAGATTGCCACACATTTCAGAGCCAAAAAAGAATTCCCTAGAGCGCCTGCCTGCGTCCATCTATTGAACTTTCATTTAGTTTAGAGTTATGTAGAAAATTGTCTGAAGTTCTTAAGGATACTCGAAAAATCTTAGGGAGGGAATTGAATACATATTTGGGAGAGAGTAATCCCTTTGAAAGAAGCAGTCGTATAATTATAATTGAACTTCATACAGGCAAGACCGTTTGATCGTATAATTATACTTCCCGCCTCGTTCTCGGGATTACAATTGTAGATATTTACAGCAGACAATTTTCGATAGATTATCGTTTGTTATAAACAAAGCAAGTTATTTTTCATGCAACTTTGTATTGTAACTACTGTATTTCTAATAATATTTAAATCTAAGCCATTTATAAAAGCTGTTGACGTTTTTGCGTGTCTCGCACTGTGCGTCGTGAATTCTTGATCAATTTCACATTGGGAAAAAACTGATCTAACCCATCGGCTAAGAGTTTGAGCACCTACTGCTCTATAAGGTTTCTTGATTGCGAGAAAAAACGTTTTAGTGTTTTGCCTTAAGTTCTTCGTGACGTATAAATAACGTTTCAACGACCTAGCTAAACAGAGTTTTTGGTTATCCGTAAAAAATGGTAAAATAAGACAGGGCTGATAGGTTCCAATCTTAGAAGTTTTTATAATAGATTCTATTTGAACTTCAGCTCCATTATCAGGGAACTTGATGTAATCTATATTAATAAGGGAGAATGTTTGCATTCTATGACCCGCTCCCAAAGCTAATAATATTATCAATTTTTCCGAAAGTTGTTCCATATTAATATATTCAAGTGGAAATCAACTAGAAACCTTCTGAAGGACGGGTGTAACGTCCCAAGTTCTTGAATATCTAGAAAGTGTAGGTTTCAGTTTATAAATTTTCCTGAAAAAACGACTAACTATACTATCTGACAACTCTTTCGAAGATATGAGCGCTATTGCTGATCGAGCTGTGTTTAATGTGCCATATGTTGCACCCTTGTCGAAATAATCACTTGAAAATTTTAGTATCCTATTAGCCTGTTGATTCAAGGGATCTAGATCGCGTTCATTGCAGAAATTCCGCCAAATTTTTAAGGTAGTATCATATTGTTTTATTGTAGAGTCTGCTAGAAAAGCCATCAAAACTTGCAATGCAGATTCTGAAAGATTCCTCTGTTGATTGAAGCTGCCAGGAGTTGTTGACGAGATATACCAGGAGATAAGAGAAGTTTTGATTTTGGTGAAAATATAAGTGGTTTATCTATAAGCATTGATTGGTATAGTGGAAACCATGGTTGTGATGTCCATTTGGAGACAATTACAATGCCACAAGCTTCGTCTGTGATTATCTTTCGTAAGGTGTCTACATTACGAATTCTCGATTTTCTATCAGCTTCGACATTTTCTTTTGAAGCAATATGGGAGGCATAGATCCAGATCCTTTTACTTTCACACCATTTTCAAATTTCTCCACTTAGCGAATGGAGTTGCGGATGTTGAATCCCGCCCATCTTATTGACATAAGCGATGGCAGTTGTGTTGTCGACTCGTAAGAGAATCTCACAGTCGTAGAGTTCAGAAGCAAAGGTTTTGAGGGACCAAAAGGCTGCCAAGAGTTCTAAACGATTTATTGACCAGAGTTTTTCTTCTGCCTTCCAAAATCCATGGGCTGAGTCGCCTTTGCAGAAGGCACTCCAACCCGATTTCAATGCATCTGAAACGATTTCTTTTTGGAAAGAGAACTGGCATATTCAGCTACAAGACGAGCGATTGTTCTCTTGGAACCAGAGTAAGTTGGGATGCAAAAAGCTTGGGAAAGTCATGCGTTCGTCATAATTAGTACCATTAGCTAGTAATAGAGGTTGAAATATAGCTAGTTCCAAAGATTTTGTATAACCCATTCTACAGGGCACTGCCGGACAACATGAGGCTAAACTTCCTATCAACTGAGTGAACTCCCTTATTGTACAAAATTTCCTTTTCAGAAATGACCTTATCAAGGATATAAGATTTAGCTTTTAAAAAACCCTTGCCCCTTAAAAAACTGACAACCAGCTTCATAATTTTTGTAAAAATATAGGGGCTGATGTTGAGACCGAATGGTAAACAATTAAATTCGTACAAGTTACCTTCGAAAGATAACCTTAAAAATTTTTCGGTACTTTTATCGATCGTAGTCAACAAATAAGCATCTGTCAAATATAAATTTGCCATATAACAATCTTTTTTTATTAATTAACAAGCTGTTCGAACATCTTCGATTTTGAATTGAGGCACTTCAATATATTCGTTTAATTTCTTTAAATTAAAAATGAACCTTTTTTATTTATTTTTTAGATCAACTAGGAAAAAAGGGGACAAAAATTTCCCATCTACCGATTCGCAACGACTTATTGTTGTAGTTAGAAGGTAGAACCGTTTGACATGGTTTCCGCTTAAACGGAATCTGATATCCTTTAATGCATTGGAGTACAAATTTATTGGAAGTAATTTTTTTCCAAGCTGGAAGAAAATTCTGCAAGGATCCTGCAAAACTTACCTCTACTTCCGCCTCTGTCGAGTTGTTGGTCGATATTTGTCAGTTAACTGCTTCGCTTGATGATTTTGATATAATGTTGGCTGAGGCTTCTGGTAAGATGCTTTTTTCGATTGGGAGTGAAAATTTGTCTGTTGTTTGCCCGCCCACGATTGACTCTGGTTTCTCGAGGATGAGTTCCTCGTGTCTAAAGATCCAGAATTCTGAGTTGATTTTTTCGCAGGAAAAGATGGCTTGAGGGTCTCGCTTACTTTCTCCACGAAACTTACCTCGTTAATCTTTTCAGTTAGGTCATCACCGAAAAGCAAAGTGCCTCTGTTTGATTTATTCAAGATTGACTTCACATATTTACTATAACCAGGTGCAATGAATACTCTACGAGCAATTGTCTCTGCATGGTGAAGTTGAGTCACTAATTTGCCGCAATCAGAAAAATACTTGAGAAATTTTATAGCATCAAGCCCTTGTTCCGAGAGCAACATAATTATTTCCTGGTCCAAGTCCGATGAAGCGGAACCTGCCAGTCGCTGCATGGTTTGGAAATGCTTATCTCTTTTAAAAGACGACTCTTCCATTGATAAAAGCATGAACGGATTCACTTCCGGGGCATCCAGGAAAATTGTCACCCTTTCCATGATATTTTTTAAGCAATTACTCTTTGGTATCTGCTGAAAGACCATTTTGGAGCCAAAAGTCCTATTTTGAGACTAAATCCGGTTTCAACTTAACCTCTCCTTTGTCAGAGGTTTCTGGGTCTTTTCCAAGCACATCGAACCTCTTTTCCTCTATCACTTTTTCTTGCTTGACGCATTCGACAGCCTGTCCGCTTGTTTCTCCAGAATTATCAGGTACTACGCTTGCATTTTGGTCTTTGACTGTCCCGTCTTGAGATAAGGCTTCTGTCCCATCCTTGAAAGACTCCGGGTCCTCCGTGAAGAAGACCTCGATCGCAACGAACAAGATGAATCGGGGGATGAGCTTATCGATCGCTTATGAACTGTTATTTATTTTTTAAGTCTTTTCACTTCCTTTATCAGGACACGAAAGTCCTCACCGTCATATCCACGTTTGTGATGTTTTCCCATAATTCAAAATCATGACAAATCAAAAAAATAAAATGTAACTTGACTCACTACGTGTTGCGACAGTTAACACAAAGAAACGAATAAAGTTTGAATAGATGGACGTGGGGAGGCGCTCTAGGGAATTTTTTTTTGGATCTGAAATGTGTGGCAATCAAGCGGAAAGTAGCGAAACTACAATTGTAATCCCGAGAACGAGGCGGGAAGTATACTATACTATGCGTTTCCTTATTCCCTCATACGCAATCACATTGTCATAGTCATATAATAGTGGTATATTTTTTAAGCAGTGTATTATTGTGACTTGGCTGACATTGGAAGTGTAAAGAGTTTCTACTTGTGAATATAATACTCTATTATATCTCGCCTGCGAACTTAAATCTGCAAAACCAGAGAAACAGTAAATTTTAATATATTTATTGATATAGATTTTAATACTGTGATATCAATTATAATGTATTTATAGATGAATGCATGCTTTGTATATCTTAAAGCCTATGGCGCCTGATGACCCTAAAGCCTCAACGTCGTAAACGGTGAGATTCTTGCAGTCGATTCATTTATACTTATTGAAAAAATTACAGAGTGTTTCGTAAATACTTTTTCTATCACTGTTTTCTGAAACAAATAAATTCAGCTATTAAACCTACTATTATTAAACAAATTGACAGCTAAATCAATGAAATTGTCACGTATAATTTTGGCTTTAATTCAAAAATCTTTAGAATGACCCATATTTATTTTGAAATGTCTGTGGAATAATTTAATCTTTAACGATACCTAATTATATATAATGACATTATTAATAATAGATTTGCACCTTGTACGATGATTCATGTTGATAAAAATAGATATTTCGGGTTCCAATCGTGTAAAAAACTACGAATTTTGCCGACGTTTCGTGAACATTGCAGTTCACTTCTTCAGGGTTGACCTAATTGCAATGAGTCATTGGAAATTGATCCCAACATAAAAAATTGCTTTTTAGTTTATAAGATAAGATAGTACAACAAAAAAGCCTTATTTATAAAATTGCTGATAAGAATAATAATTGTTTTCATTGTCGGAAAGTTCGAACAACGCAACGGTATAAATTTAGTTATTTGCATGTTATCATGTTACAAAAATTATTTCTATATTTCGAAACATAGCCAAAGAGCTAATCTACTAAATAAGTGTGTTTAAACAATTATTACACCATAATTAAAGGATAATTTAGGCTCGCTTGCATAAAAAATGGTATTTATTTTTTCACAAATAGCTGGAATGGATAATAGTTCATAACATTTTTTAACTATGTAACAAATAATTGATTAATTTTCATTAATCAAATTCACAAACCCCTTTTGTCTATACGTTGTTCGAATTTAGCCTAAATTAAGTGACGAAACATTGCTAATCGCCACGAAATTACATCAATCCATTTATTTGTTTATAATAAATTTAATAAATGTTCAAACCTAAAACAGAATCATGAGGGTAATATTGAAAAAGCAATGAATAATTTATATTTTATTAGCAGTTGTTCAGAGAAATTTTAGGTTTTAACTTGATTGAACTACTATTATAAATTCCCAATCAAATCCGTGTTAACGAACCTTTTAGAACCTCTAAATATAGCTTTGTTTAAAACGTAATTATTTTTGTGTTCACTACCCACTTTAGCCTCTTCCTTAAATCTTGAGTGCCAAACAGCTACGCTTCGTTCTCTACTCCGTCCAGCCGTGCTGCCTTATATGGTTCCAACTTTCTTATCTCTAATTAAAAAAATAATAGTTTTTGTGAATAATGAGGTTTGTTGAATTGCAATAATGTGTACCTCACTCTAATAGCGTAAGTAAGTAAAGTAAGTAAAAAGTGGAAAATTCATATAAAGCCGCAAGGTTCTGGCAAAACTACAGTCTGTCAAGTTAAAGCGTGGGTGGCTTTACTCGCAGTCGGTAAGGTGTATCGACATGATTTTGGTGTCAAAATATTAAGAAGAGCTCCCTC
>NC_046661.1:121019319-121028158 GCF_010883055.1 Belonocnema kinseyi
GGAGCTCTTCTTAATATTTTGACACCAAAATCATGTCGATACACCTTACCGACTGCGAGTAAAGCCACCCACGCTTTAACTTGACAGACTGTATATAATGAGGCAGTTATAAGCAGTAATAAGAAAAACGCCAACTATCTAGCATTATTTGAACGAAATATTGACAAAAATAATAATAAATTGCTGAAAATCTTTCATTTTAAATTGAACATAAACTAGAAAATCTCACTAAAATATTAGAAAGGAGTTGAAAATTTGTAAGACAGCAACTTTCTAACTCTATTCTAAAAGGTAAATGCTAAAACGAGTAATAAATGATATTCAAGATTTACGTTTACATCTTACTATCAAAATTATTTCTTGAAAAAAGATCCTACTCCATCTTCACTCTATTGGGAATCGAACCACAAAACTTCTGATTTCCGGTCAGGTACTTTTCTAATTAAGCTATTAGAGGGATCAGAATAAGAACTCTTAATTCAAGAAGACAACGCTAATTTTTAGCTAGGTGTTAATGTTACAAGTAATTATTTTTAAATTTTTAAATTTATCTGCTATATCATCAGAGATTGTACCTTACCGACAGTAGATCAACCCTCCAAACCATAAAGGCAGAAAATCTACACAATATCGATCAAGTTAAGGATCTTCAATGACAGAAAAATGCTTAACGTCTTAATAAGACAAGATGGAAAATAATATTTTTAAATTAAAATTATTTCTAATGTGGTTCAATTCCGAATGGAGTGAAGATGGAGTAGGATCCTCTTTTCAAGAAATAATTTTTATTTTAAAATATTATTTTCCATCTTGTCTTATTAAGACGTTAAGCATTTTTCTGTTATTGAAGATCCTTAACTTGATCGATATTGTGTAGATTTTCTGCCTTCATGGTTTGGAGGGTTGATCTACTGTCGGTAAGGTACAATCTCTGATGATATAGCAGATTAATTAAAAAACTTTTAAATAATTACTTGTAACATTAACACCTAGCTAAAAATTAGCGTTATGTTCTTGAATTAAGAGTTCTTATTCTGATCCCTCTAATAGCTTAATTGGAAAAGCACCTGAGCACAAATCAGAAGTTTTGTGGTTCGATTGCCAATGGAGTGAAGATGGAGTAGGATCTTTTTGTCAAGAAATAATTTTAATTTTTAAAATATTATTTTCCATCTAGTCTTATTAAGACGTTAAGCATTTTTCTGTTATTGAATATCCTTAACTTGATCGATATTGTGTAGATTCTCTGCCTTCATGGTTTGGAGGGTTGATCTACTGTCGGTAAGGTACAATCTCTGATGATATAGCAGATAAATTAAAAAATTTTTAAATCTTACTATCAGTGGAAAGTATTATCTTACTTCAGAGATATAATTTCTATTGAGAAAAACCACAAAAAATCATAATTAACGCCAGAAATTCGCAAAACCCAATTTTTCAATTAAGAACTTTTTGTCATTTACTGTTATATCTTGGAAACAGACATATGTGGGTGTTATTTAAAAAAATTATTCATTTGTATTATATAGCTAATTGTGAAGAAAAATTTTGAGTTTCAAATCGTATGGCTGAATATTGTTGATTCTCAAATAAAGTTTGTAAAACTATCTTTTTATCTTATGGGAAATACGTACCAAATGTTTTGGGGTTTACAGAACTACTAGAATAAACGCATGAAAATTAGGGAAACAAATTCCCAATACATTTTTGGACAGTTCTAATAGATATCCTGGAAATATTTCTATTATATTACTTTTCACGTGACTGAAACGTGAAAGAAGACAAACAAAGTTATATTTTGACAACGATTTGCATTTTTACTTGACACTGAATGAAAACACCCGAAGAAAAACGTTTGTGGTGCTTCCTTTCCCAGATTTCAGGAAACTAATTTTTATGCGTCAGCTGCAAAGATATAAATTTTATGGATAATTTGCATTCTTAAATATCATAATGTGGTAGGATTGCAAGTGTGGTAGTGTGGTAGGATTGCAAGTGAGATAAATAAGAGTTTTTCATTTCAATAAACGCTAGCAACATCACCAATATTTAAAGAAAAGCACATTTACTCACATTTTGATTTTTCTGCTTTGTCGGACTTTAATACATAATATACTCCCCCCTACCCGGGTATAGAACTCAGCTTCCTATCGCTTCAAAATGACAGAGCGTTGGAAAATCAAGTCGGTTTAGTTGAACCCAGTGTGTATTCTGAGGGTTAATAAATAACTCCTTTTGTTTCTAGATATAAAGGATTTCCATAAATTCTCTCTTTCTCATTATTTACACTATGTAAAATTGTAACAGTACCCCCAAAAAAATCATAGTTAACATCAATAAATTTCATTGTATGTCTGTCAAGAACACTCTTTTCACAGCGTGCCAAACGAACTTCGCTTCTCTGATGTTATATCCTAATAGTAGGAAGTCTACCAGTCTGTCCCACGTAAGTCATCTTACAGATGTTGCAAGTAATCTTTTTGACAACACCACCCTTTTTAGACTAATCTAAAGGATACTTGCAAGAAGTTATATTTGAATTCATTTTAAATGGTAACGAAAAATAGTGAGAATCCTAAACCATTGAAACATAAATACCATAGTTTTTGAAGCTTGACCAATAAATTGGAGAACAAAAATATAATCCTATAATTCTTTATGATTATCTCCAGGTGAAATATTACTTTCCCTGATTTTGATTTATTTTATTCTAATTGTAATATGTTTTTCAATTAACTTTTGAAAGTAATGATTTAGAAAAGGATATTCCTAACAATATCCAAGTTTCCTTCGTGAAATAAAACATGGGGAAAACCTAGAGCTCTGTCGATTAAGTTTTTGATCGCTGAAACTTTGTTTTGAAAAGGATGAGCAGGAAATAAATTAAAAATTTTACCTGAATATAAACCTTTCCTGTACCCATTGTAAATAATATTACGATCCTGAACTGTAATTACTTCTATGCACAAAAGACTGATTTTTTCTATTTCATGGGAAAATTGAACTTTAGTTAGTAGTTGATGTTAGTAGTGAGGTCCATTACATTAATAAAGAATATAATATAATATTTAGGAAATAAAGCAGCATTGAAGGAGAAAAATAAAAGGTACGTTCAAATCATATTACCACAATGAGAGAATTTCATTTATACCACCGGTACTAACTACCGTATGCTCTTACATGTTATAATTACAAAAACATGTATCGAAAAGTTGGCCTAAACGGACGCGAAAATTATTATGTTAATATAATTCCAATGCACCTTTCGTTTTTCTTCTTTAAAGCTGCTGATTTTTCTAAATATTCTATGCACTTTTTTAAATCTCATGGATCATATGTCACAAACTTACGTAATAACTCATGATTACTTATGATAATTTTTTTGGTACAGTTAATGCATTTTAAAGCACAGTTTTCCTAAAGGAACCTTTGTTGGATTTCTTTCAGATTTTTAATTATTTAAAAATATTGAATCAAACTTATTCATTTCCCTGCAAAATTATGCCTGATTAAAATCACATGTGGTTGAAAATTCAAACAGATATTTCTAACAATGAGCATACCGACTTGACCAATGGGAGTACGAAACTTTTGCCTGTAAAAGAACTATCAAATTAAAAAAAGTTTAGTTCATAATGAAAACCATATCTTTAAAAAATTCTTTTTCACATAATTGAGTAAGCGTTTAAATATTGCCCCATCTATTAAAAATTTCCTGTTCTACTGATTCAAATGATGTACCTGGAAACATTTCAACATCCAAAGAAATCATTATATGGTCATCCGGAACAGTTTTTTTTAATGATAATTTTTTGAAATTCCCAGCCATGGTTAATATTGCATTTAGAAGTTGTGATTGATCCTTTGAAAACAAAATTAAATTTCCGTTTCAAAATTTAGTAGCAGTATTAGTAGTTAAAATAACTATTCTCAAAGAATAGCCATCTTTGTGAATCTTTCTCAATTTATAACATCTTGCAAGAACTGTACCTTCAGCATTAATATTAGTCCACCTTATATCGTTTCCTAAAAGCTTTTTTTTTCTGAAATTTTTAGGCATCTTCAAAGTGGTTCTTCTTATTTGTTTTAATGGATTTTCACTCAATAAATTAAAATTATCACGATTGGAATGAAAATTTTTTCATGTCCCTAACATATGTATCATAGTTCTTTGCTCTTCTTTATTTTTGCCTAAGAAAAAAGAATCTGTTTCTTTTCTTTTTTGCGAAAATATCTATCGTTTTTGAAAATGCAATAGGAATATTTTATGGTGGTTGTCTAAATTTTTTCGTTAGATTCTTGATTTTATTTTTAGGAATTCTGCAAATCAACTTGATTATTGGACATTAAATAGGATCTTCAATTTGATTTTAATCTTATTCAAATTTCTGAAATATTAATTTGTAACTCTTAGTATAAAAAATTTATGTTTTGCGGGTTGATATTAAAAAAAATCAAATTTATCTTGTGCCTTCATCTCTGAAGGTTAAAATTTGTTATTTTTAAGAATGCCTACATGATAAGAATTTAGCGTACGCAAAGAATCTCATATACTTAGCTTCACTGATAATTGCATTTTACTGGTAAACAGTTTTCATGACGTGTCCGAAATAACAAAATAGTTATTCGGGTTTTCGGAGCAGACTTGAAAAGTATGAGTTTCACTGGATTTCATAGATTCAAAAACTTCTAAGAAGCAATTTACTAGTTTTACCAATGTTCCATCTGGAAGGTTTCAAATTTCTCAATTTGTTTACACATTGAGGGGTGTGTTATAAAAAAAATTAATTGTACGAAATAGTGTATGATGAGATACAATTCTCCAAAAGTTAAGTAATTTTACCCCTATTTATTCTTCTTTAGAATCTGACCTTGTCAACGTTAATGCCCAAAAGATTAAATTCGTTTATACCACCTGAGATCCACAATATTTCTTATTTCACTGTATGTGTTGTAAAGAATAAATAAAGCATTGTTATTCAGCGGCGTAGCCAGGAATTTTTTCGGGGGAGGGGGGGGGGAGCTTCGATTTTTTAGGAGGGGGCTTCGGGTTTATGTATAGGGTAAGAGTCGGGGAAACGTGAATTAAATCATAAAAAACTTAGTTTTGGGGGGAGGGGCTTGAGCCTCCAAAGTTCCCCCTAGCTACGCCACTGTTGTTATTAGATAGAAGTCAAATCCGTCGCCAGAAAAAGAAATTTGAGAGGGGATTCTAAACATCATACTCACGCACACTCAGAAATATATTTGTCTATGACGCACATGTTTCCAAAACTTCGGGAGAGGACCCGACGAATATCCCAGGTGCGAAAAATAGATCCCCTTTCCCTTTTCCTGCTCCGCCAACCAAGTCTCCAAGATTTCGGCTATCCCTTCTTAAAACCTGGACGAATGAACGTGGCTTAGTATATATATCAGTCGTTGATGAAGTCACGGTTCACTTGAAATTCTTCAAAGATTTATGTTTAATTCTGTCATCGTGTCTGTTCAGACAAAATGAATACGATCACCCAGATTATAATCTGTACATTCCCTGCTTTTATTTATCTCAAACCTGTGTTGGGTAAGTTATTTTTTCTTCAATAACAAGTTACAGTTACTAATGATTAATACATGTTCACTTTTTTATAAGCTCACAATTTGATTTGTCGAAATAGAATAAAAAGATTTAGAAATACAATTAGAATAAAAGATTTTTTTTATTCGCACAGTTTTGGAAAAATTGTGCATGTCATTTTTATTTCCTAATCTGAATAATATGCCAATTTTCACTTTTTTTCTGAAAATTTTCAGTTGGTCTTTGTACTTCTCTTACATTTTTGCGTAAAATGTTAAAAATAAATGTCAAACTATGATTAAATGATTGTTAATTATCTTTTGATATAGCTTATTCGGCTTTAATGAAATCATACTAATGGATTTCGCGCTTTGCACAAGATTGAAATATGTGCAAAACAAGACATTCTTTATATCGTATTGAACCTCATTACATTTAATTAATTGTATCACTTTCTGTACCTCGATTAAGGCATTTTGCTCGGGAAGAAAGATTTTGCCGTTAAATAGTTTGTTGTATAGTATAACTTCCAAATCATTTTTAATTCGTTTTAAAAAATCAGGATTAAGACAAAAACTAGGTACGGTGTGAAAAAAATGACCAAAATCAAATTACTAGATCTAATATGGTCAAACAATTCTGTTATTTCATATTTTATTCTATCTTCTGCCGGTTTCTCAATATCAACGAAAAAAATAACGATAAAAATTAAGAAATGTAATTTTTAGATAAACGATACAAGATGCAATGAAATGTATTAAAATAAATGTATTTACCCAAAAAGACCTTGAAGTTCCTTATCAATTATTCTTAAATAAAACGTGTAGGTTTCATATTATCTGATAAAAAATGATCTACTCACACCTGTATACCTCATCTGGTTGAAAATTGTAGTCATGGTTACTGAAAAGATCACCTTGTGTAGAGATATATTTTGTTTACAAAGATTAAAAAATATATGTTTGAAGCTCCTGCACTTGATGATATTGTTGGCTGAGGATATTCGTACGGCCGACCGTATATTGCGGCAGAAAATATTTAGATTAATCATGCTATTACAAACTCTTTAGGCCGGCCGTACAAACAAACACATTACAGTAACGTAAACAGTTGTTGAGATAATTGCAAAAAGAATTGATATATCTAGGAAGAAAGATCTCTAAATAAAATTTTAAACATTAAATGTGAAAAACTGATATTTAACAAATCGAATTGGAATATTTTCTTCATTCTTTGAATATAAAAACTTTCCATTTTTTTTGTAAAGTTGAAAACTTGACAGATTATATTTATTTAAAACAAATAATTACATGTACTTAAATACAATGGAATTCACTAAATTTATTAAAATCTTTAATTTTCTGTAATTTATCTGCATTTTTTTTTCATTCGTCAGAATTTGTTTAAATTATAATGAATTTACTTTAAAGATTAAAAATTCAAAGTTGCCAATCGTTATGTTTCGAGAACAGCTTGAACTGCAGTAAAAGTAAGGTAGTCTTTGGACTTGAAGAAGTTAAAGAAAGTTTCGTGAATTGTACAGTTTAGTTTTTATTGACTACTTATTGCTTATTTCAATTTCAAAATCTACTTCACTTTAGTGGCATAATAGCGATGAAGTTTCGAACATCACTGTTCACTTTACAATCATAGTTCAGAGAGTTTTAGCACAGTTTTTATTAGAGGTGTTTCGAGATATCTATCAGCCGCAGTAACCTATCTGGCTCGATTGGCACAACATATTTTGATCATTTTAATTTGTTGCGAGTAGAAATCACTCGCACTTCGCAGTTCAATACAAGAACGAAAATATTAATAAGAGACTTTTGATGACGAAGAAAAGCGAAGGGTGCGGAAATTGGGTAATTTGGTAAACTGGGAGAATTGATAACGTTGAGAGTCTTGATTGGTCGAGAAAGTGCAAGGTAGGTGGCGTAGGCGTTGCATAAAAATCATGGAAATCAAGCAGAGGAAGATGGGGAGGAGGCCCTGATAATGGGTCTTTCCAAAACCTAGATATTCGCTCAACAGCTGCAAGTACATCCTACATATCTAAAGATTAAGTTTGTTGGCAAAGTAGAAGGGCTATGAAATTTTACTACGGGATGTTCAAAGATTTAAAAGCGTTATGACTAAATTGCCGTTGCAAGGCCATTATCGTATCTGTTAATGAATAGAGAGACGAGAGATAGTAAATTGACTAAGGTATATAAGGTAATGGTAGAAAGTTTCGAAACTTGCCTCAATTCGAAAGGAGAGGATTAAAAAACAAAATATGAATTTACTAGAGAAGATGAATTTAAAAAGGATATAAAATGTACAGAAAACATATAAAACAAAATAAATTTATGTGTTGTGACTCAACAAAAAGGTTAGGTTAAAAGTGTAAAAGAACTTCATAAATTTCTATTTTTTTGTTCCAAATCAGGTACAATTTTATTTCCAAGTGATGTTGGTCCAAATCAAATCAAGATACTAACGGAAGGACCAGGTTATATTAACCCATGCCGAATATACCAAAAAGACACTAGAGGTCAACCCGAATGGACGCTAACGAATGTTTTAATTTCTCAATTTGAGGCTTACATAAAAACTTCAGATAACCATCACTACTTCTCAGTGAAAGGAGGGCTTAGGTTGAATTATGCTAGAAGTCAACTTTTCAATCCTCTGGAACATAAGCCAGAGAAGGCTTGGATACGTTTAGGTCATTTATATTATACAGCTGAAGAATTCGAAAATTTTAATGTCCATAATCAACATACTGCTGAAGACTGTAGACCTTATGGTTGTATTTATTTGTTGTTTCCATCTGGAAATAAATTTAGTGCAAAGTTAAAATACCATCAGGAATTATCCGAGGAGGCTTCGACTTCTTATACTACGTCTTCACCGAAAGGAAAAAGACCATATGTTTCAAGCATGGAGGGTTCGTCTAGCAGATAGAATGCCCATCAATAGAATTTTTGTACAATCAGAAATAAATGGGCTTGAACCAAAAAACTGTTTTCTTGGATATGCATAGAAATTTTGTTTAATTACCCCTTCGATAGCACACTTTCTGATACGTAGCATAGCTGGCATACTGGGATCTTTTTGATCCCGAGAGAAAAAGGGTTCCTGCAAAGACCCAATTAATTATTTTGAGTGACTAAATTTTGTACACACTCTTGGATAGTTACTTTAAAGAATCGTATAAGTTATTTAGTTTAAAATTTATTTTAAATATGAAAAAACACTGTGAACGTTAAAAAAAGCTAATAATTACATTGGGGGGGGGGG
>NC_046661.1:121028168-121032608 GCF_010883055.1 Belonocnema kinseyi
GGGAGTATCTGGCTATGGTGACAGGGCTGTCTAAGTAATATTTTTAAATAGATTTTCATGAATTTTCATGTGTTTTTATATGTTTTTATGTTTGCGGTCTTTTTGAACCCAGTGTGCTAGCAAAGATTTAAACAAATTTAGTTTTTCTGAGTAAAAATTTTGTTGTTCATACAATAACTAGAGTATAAAGTTGAACCAACAAAAATTTCCTTCAATTAACTGAATTGTTTAACGTGAAATTATCTTCTTGCAGAAAATTGAATATTTTAGCATGGTAGGTCAAAAAATAACAATTTTTTGATATTAGAATGGTAAATGAATTGAAATTTATTCTTAATTGTTAAAATAATAGACAAAAGTACGAATTTCCTGTAATATTTTTTACATTTATTGGTATTTTCCATATAAAATGGTTGTATTTCTTCCCACTTTTTATGTAGGGTGTTAAGAAAACAAAAATGTTTATTTAATAGAGATCTACACTTTTTATTTTAAAACTTTTCCAATGCCAGTAACAGAATGAGATTCCAGGGTATTTTAATACGTCATGATTTGTATTGAAAGCTACAGCCTACTGAGCAGTTAATTAGGCTAAAAAGACAAATATTAAAATAAATCATTATTATTATTAATTGCTTAAACAACTGAAAAATTTTATTAGTGAAAAACATTATTTCTTACTGATCCAATAATTTGTTGTGAATAAATTATTACAGTCCTAAATATATTTATATAATTATTTTAAAAATTAATTAATATTTTTCTCACTAATTACTCAACAAATATTTCGGCTCATAAAATTAGTCTTTAATCCATAGTGACTCTTTTTTCTCTAATTCAGTTTTCGGCCTAATGTTAGATATAAGCCTATTTTTATTATTAAACCAAGATTAAGTTGAATAAAAATCAGATAATTCGTCTTAAAATAAATGTTTTTTTCATGCAAAAATTTAGATTATTCGCACAAAGAAACGCTTTTGATGAAACATCCATTTTTGTGCTTTCATGATACCTTCACAACCAATCTATTTTTGTATTTTAAACAGAAAATTCTGTAAGAGAGTTATAACTTTTTCTATATATTTTTACATAGATTTCAAAAGTATTTATTTTTTACAGTATAGGTCTTGTAGGATGATTGAGTTGATAAAGCGTCACAGTAACATCTAACATTAAAATCGTTGTACGAAGAAAAGTTAGAGAAAGTTTAGTTTAGTTATGCTGCACTTATGTCTACATTAAGAAAATGATGCGAAAAAAGTAGTTACCTTTCTGCACTTAGCCATTAAATTATAGAAGTCTTTTTCTTAAATTTATTTCTGAATTTAGTAAATTTAGCTGTCATTTATCAAGGCAATGTTCACATGAAATTATGAAAAAATTTATTTTTAGTTCTCTATAATTCTGTTTTATGACAAAAGATGAAGATCAATATTATTATTTTACTCCTTGCCATTCTTGGTTTTCTTGACTTTGAACGAAATTTTTACCTAACATTTTATTGAATTAACTTTTATAACGAATATTACATTTAGGTTCACAAGCATGTTTACTTTTTGAAAATCTAACAGTTGGAGTTGTTCGCTACTTAGGGGTCAAAACTTCCAAATACTTTTTAATACAAAATAAAGTGGGTTATACAAATTTGTTTAATATGGACTGCTTGAACATTGAATTATGTACTCATGGTCTGGTATTTAAAGTTTAAATATTTTAATTATGATTACTAGAAAATATTTATTAACTAGCGATTATGATTCATGTGCGAGAAGTCTCTTTTTGTTAGTCAAGTTCTAAATTTGTAATATTTCAAGATTACAACTTTAAAATTAGGAACAAGATTTCTGAGTATTTATAGGTTATCTACTGGCTTAGAGAAATATTTACCCTACATTGCAATAAAAAACTCTAATTTTCTCTTAAAAAATTTGTCATTTCAATTCAGACGCCAAGTGGGACCAAAAACAAATGATAAAGGAAAAATATTCGTTAGGTTATGCTTAGAGAAGGGCTGATTTATTACAAATGAGTTATTTAGATAAAAAAAGATCCACATTTACACCTGTTGTATAGGAGTTAGCTACAGTATAATCGACTTCATTGTTGCGCATGAAATACAGAGAGAGGGGGTAAAAGATGCACGGGTTACGATAGGTCCTGAATGCAGTACTGATCATTACCTGCTAGTCTAGAAAATTAATTGATGTTAGAGATAGAGAACAAAAAAGTCCAAAAAAAGAAAATAAATGCAAATCAAGATTAAGAAACTACAAAAACTGGAAATGCAAATAGATTTTTAAAATAGGATAAACGAACGTATATATGAGGCAACTTGGAAGGCGTTAATAAGCAGTAAATATATAGACGGCGAATCAACTATGATCCGGGAAGATAATATAGAGACTCCGATTAAAGTGCGTGGTACTGCGGTTGTTGGAAGAATGTCTGGATCATAATAATAAAGAGTTAAAGAAACAATCCTGTGATATCATCGTTACCCCTTTAAATCTCTTAAAATCTTATGATATTTTCGTAAATTTTGTGAAATCTCATTTGAAAAATGTCTTGCTTCTGTTGGTGGAAATTAGTTATAGTCTTGTCTTAACTGGCATGACAGCTAACATGTTTCGCATTGCTTGGTTGGTCTGGTCTTGTTTTAAACGAATGTACTACTGACATGTTTCGCCTTTATTGTTTGGACTAATCTCTAATCTTGTCCTAATTAGCTGAACTATCAATGTGATTTGCCTTTTCGGTTGGATTGATCTATAAACTGGTCCTAATTGGCTGGACTACTAAATATCTTTGGTAGTCCAGATTATCTTTTGCCTTCATTATTTAAAAACATTTTAACATTGTTCGGGCAGTATCATTACATTGCCTTTAGTGTCAGTACTGATTTTTCCTCTGATAATTGAACTGACCTACAGTATTGTGTTCATTGACTTAACTTTTTTTTACCTTAAATATTTCGAACAGGATTTACATTGCTATGGCTGCCCTAGGATTTTGCCTATCATGGCAAGGAGAGCGCCAGTTTTTCGCTCTTATCAGAAAGACTGGTCTTGCCGGTATTTTCAGTGAATCATTTCATTTGAATGAAATAAATGCACCTAACACTCAAGTTTCGAGTGAGAAATTAGATTCGATTGCGGTCATATTCACAACATTCAACCCCTCCTATATAGGAAACTTTTGATTTTATGGATAGTTGTCCACAGGAACTTTTTGATTAGAAGGTATTAAACTTTATCTTCATAATATATTTTAATTCCTTAGTTTCTAATATATTAACCCAAAAGCAAGCCCAAGCTTATTTGTTAATTGTTGGTCAATTCATTATAAAACTTCACTGAAATTTCGTTGAGAATGACACCGAAAATTTCAAAAAATCTCAAAAAATTTCAAAATTCATGATTATTCCAGAGAAAAAATGTCAGTGGCTTTTATCTTTCTCACTTCGCGATGTTTCGCTAAAGAAAATATTGATTATACATTTACATTAAGGTGTATAAAGGTACATAAAGTTTATATGTAGACAGAACATTTATCACGGTAATTGTATTTTTTCCATGCATAGTATATTAATTTCTTTGTCCATGTAGAACTGATTTTATTTTTTGCTTCGACTGCTTTTTATATGCACTTCATAACACACTTTGTAATGTTTAATGTTTATGATGGTTGTGTGGTTAATCAAGGTAGCAAATAGGAAAAATATCAGGATTTATGATCAACTATTCTCCTACTTCAACTGTATTCATTTCAAACACTAAATAAAGTGTTATTACCAGACAAAAATTTTAAAATGTATTATATATGTCATTTATCAAGTTAATGTTCGAACTAAACTCTCGAAAAAACAATTTTTACGTTTCTTGAGAAAAGTTAGGATTATTATTAGTATTCTACTATTAATTCTTTTGTTGAAGTTTGCAGTTTGAAGGGTATATTCGTCAAGTTTCCAAGCATCCTAATTCCTCTTATGTCTACAAGTAAATAGCAATTTGAAGCGGAACTCTTTTGAATTCGAAAAATCTAAACTGTAAATATTACCATTTAAAATCTGTTAATGATAAGTTCAAAATAAAAGTGTATAATGCTAATGTATAATAATTTATTACGCATCGGAAGCTTCATATAATTTGGATAGGTTTTTTTATAAGAGCTTCAAGTTTTGAAACTGTTTCGAAATAAAATTTGCAACATTAGAAAGCAGCAGCACCATACTTCATCGTCGAAGATATAGTTTTACAGATTTTGAAGACGATCTCAGAAAGAGAAGGGAAAATAAAATTTATTAAAAATATTAAATACAGGAATATTAATGCAGGAATGTGTACAGTCTGTCAAGTTAAAGCGTGGGTGGCTTTACTCGTAGTCGGTAAGGTGTATCGACATGATTTTGGTGTCAAAATATTAAGAAGAGCTCCCTCTTTC
>NC_046661.1:121032708-121046516 GCF_010883055.1 Belonocnema kinseyi
ACAAGATGAGAATTGAAAGCAAACTGAATGTTAAATCAAAAAGCATGAAAGAGGAAGCTCTTCTTAATATTTTGACACCAAAATCATGTCGATACACCTTACTGACTGCGAGTAAAGCCACCCACGCTTTAACTTGACAGACTGTATATTCTTATTCTAATAAGAAGGTATTAGTTTCATGTAAAATTTGTCTTTGTCCATTTTGATTGAATCTCCACGTTTGAAGTATGCTATTGGTATGATAACTTTCAAAAGACTGAACAATTTGTGTTGACCTTTGGAACGCTTTTTGAAGGCCTACAACAGGCTTCATAGCCAGCTTTTTTACCAATAGTTACATTTAATTACAAAATCGAGAATCTGTTTAAAACATATAGAATTTAATTTTCCCGACAAACTATGCGAGAGAACTATGTCCAAGCAGCTGTTATATTTCTTAAATTAAAAATATTGAAAGCCTTAGAAACTAGTTGTTTTTTAATTTGATTTTTTTCATTCAAACTTCGATATAGATGACTTATACAACAATTCTGGTTTGCTCTTAAATCTTTGTCTTAATGTCAGTATAACCTGATATAATTTGTTTTATGGCATAATAGTCTGTTCTGAAACGTTATCTCTGCCAAAGCTTGAATTTTAAAATATATTGTCATTTCAGAAGCCTACTTCATAATTATCAGATCAAAGCTGAATGATTGAGACTGAAAAACATTAAATTGAATGCACGTATAAATGTGCAACATGATCCAAGCTGAAACATAACATACGTGTTTTCCCATTAGTTTCGAAAACATTGACTGTTTTCATAGATATGCCTATGAATTAAATATATGTATTCTTTTTTCAGTATCTACAGTTTATTTAGCAGAAAAATTTTTTACAATCCCTTCATGTTTTTTCGAAGCATAAAAATATTTGAATTATTAATTATGAATACAAAATGACCTTCGTTTATAATGTTTCGCAATTCGCGAATAAAAGTTAAACTTTCCAGAGCGTTAGAAAAATATGCCTAAAAACATGTCTATTATCGTAAACACAAAACGCAGGCGCGCGCGCACACACACACACATGTATAAATATACCAAGTAAGTGGTATCCTAAACTATTGAAATAACGGAAAAACCCTGGATTAAATGTGCCCTACACATGCTACAATAATAGTTGATTTTGATAAAAAGAGATATTTCGGGTTTCACTCGTGTAAAAAACTAGTTGATTTTGTTTGCAAAGTAATAATTGTTCTACTTTGAAAAAAATTAAAAATATGGCATACAAAGTAATACGTCTATAAAAGGTTAATTTTAAATTCTATCATATTTCTTGATTAATATGTAACTTCTTACTTATTCAAGTATTATTATTTGATTTTTAAATACAAATTCTGGTAAATAATAGTGAACAAAACACAACAAAAACCTTTCTGCCATCAGCTGATTTTCGTGAAAAGTTTTGTTTCTCCTAAACTAATAGTTGGATTCGGTTCAAACTTACACATTTTTACTATCATTCCTACCAAAACAAAAGGTTCATATCCAAGCTCTAGAAAGATAAACGGTTTATGGGGCATACACCATAATATAAGGGTGTTTTCATATCTCAAACGCCCAAGTATGGAAATTATCATTTCTTAGTAACTAAAGTCACTAGTTATTTTGTATTCAATTACTAGGGTATGAAATAAATTTCAGATAAGTAGAGGAAGTGTGCACGTCAAGGGGTTGTTTAATCATCCCTTATTTGGAGAAGCAGAGAAATTAACTTTTCGTAAGGAATAAATCACCAAAGATCAGGCTTATAAAATCACATTAAAACATATGCAGGTAGCCTTATTTATCAGGATTTGCATTATAATTTATTTACAGGTTCATTTAATCATCCCTGAATTATTAAATCAAGGAAATCGATATTTTAAACGGGTTAAAGCACCAAAGATTTTTTATTATAACATTGATTAACAGAATCACCTTAAAATATATACAGATAGGGGTTTTTAGCAGAATTTGCACAAGAATTTATTTTCAGGGTCGCCTAATCACTCCCTATTTATAAAAACCCAAGGAAATCCATAATTTAAACGGAATAAAGTACCAAAGATTTTTTATAACAACATTGATGAACAAAATCAATTTAAAATATGTACAGGTAGCGTTCTTTAGCAGGATTTGCATTAGAATTTATGTTTAGGGTCATTTAATCATACCCTAATTATTGAAGCAAGGAAATCGACATTTTAAACGGGTTAAAGTACCATAGATTTTTTACTATAACATTAATGAGCAGAATCACTTTAAAATATATACAGGTTAACGTTTTTTAGCAGGATTCGCATAATACTTTATTTTTAGGGGGTGATTAGACGACCCTGAAAATAAATTCTTATGCAAATTTTGCTAAAAAAACGCTACCTGTACATATTTTAAAGTGATTTTGTTCATCAATGTTATTATAAAAAATCTCTGCTACTTTATCCCGTGTAAATTATCGATTTCCTTGGGTTTTAATAAATAGGGAGTGATTAGGCGACCCTGAAAATACACATGCAAATTCTGCTACAAAAAAATCCTACCTGTATATATTTTAAGGTGATTCTGTTCATCAATGTTATAATAAAAAATATTTGGTACTTTAACCCGTTTAAAATATCGATTTCCTTGATTTAATAATCAGGGTATGATTAAATGACCCTAAAAATAAATTCTAATGCAAATCCTGCTAAAAAACGCTACCTGTACATATTTTAAAGTGATTTTGTTCATCAATGTTATAATAAAAAATCTCTGGTACTTTATCCCGTTTAAAATATCGATTTCCTTGGGTTTTTATAAATAGGGAGTGATTAGGCGACCCTGAAAATAAATTCTTATGCAAATTCTGCTACAAAAACCCTACCTGCATATATTTTAAGGTGATTCCGTTCATCAATGTTATAATAAAAAATCTTTGGTACTTTAACCCGTTTAAAATATCGATTTCCTTGATTTAATAATCAGGGGATGATTAAATGAACCTGTAAATAAATTCTAATGCAAATCCTAATAAAAAATGCTACCTGTATATATTTTAAACTGATTCTGTTCATCAATGTTATAATAAAAAATCTCTGGTACTTTAACCCGTTTAAAATATCGATTTCCTTGATTTAATAATCCAGGGATGATTAAATGACCCTGAAAATAAATTCTACTGTAAATCCTGATAAATGAGGCTACCTGCATATGTTTTAATGTGATTTTATAAGCCTGATCTTTGGTGATTTATTCCTTACGAAAAGTCAATTTCTCTGCTTCTCTAAATAAGGGACGATTAAACAACCCCTTGACATGCACACTTCCTCTACTTACCTGAAAGTTATTTCATACCCTTGTAATTGAATAAAAAATACCTAGTGACTTTAGTTACCAAGAAATGATAATTTCCATACTTGGGTGTTTGAGGTATAAAAACACCCTTATATCATGGTGTATACCCCATAAACCGTTTATCTTTCTAGATCTTGGATATGAACCTTTTGTTTTGGTAGGAGTGATAGTAAAAATGTGCAAGTTTGAACCAAATCCAACTATTAGTTTAGGAGAAAAAAAAACTTTTCACGAAAATCAGCATTTTTCTATTAAAATACATGTAAAAAGTGAAACTTTGACAATTGTTTGTAAAAAAAATGTCCATTTTTCTGACTTTTTTCCTTCAAATTATTGCTTTGCAGGTTCGAAAATACAACAAAAAATTTTTTTAGAATTTTTCACCGGTGGCCATTTTACTGTACATTTGGTGCAGGGTCCTTTATAGTTTTAAATCATACTTTTCAGGTCATATCAGGTTTTTTAGGTCATATTAGTGAATACGTTATTAAACAAACTATATCATATTACAATTGATATCAACGTAAAAGTACTCTTCTACTGGCAGGCTAACTCCACTCTGACTACTATTACTGGCGGATTCCGCACTTTGAGTGAAGCCGCCACTAATATAGTCAGGCGGGCGTTCCTTCTCCCGCGGCGCGTCGGCACTAACATTGGGACCAAAAGTCGAGGACCGCACCTTTTTTAAATGTAACCAAACCAAAAGAAATATCTGAACTTTTTACTAAAAAGCATTCGAAAACCTAAATTCTTTCAAATTCAACGGCACACGCAGAAAAATGAACCTTAGATTCTACTTAAAACCAAAGTTAAATCTACTAATCTTCCAAATACGTATATAAACAACACGGCAGTTCAGTCAACGTTACAATTATAGGCAACTAAATATGGAATATCGTTGATGGTTACCAGTACTGATTCTCAAGTGATGCTGACCTGTGGATGAGTAGATTTTACCGATCCAGTCGCTATTCTTCACAGTTCCTTGATGCTGCAATTGCGTCAGTTTAACGAATAATATGAAGAGATCGAACGTATATTAACAGTATAGACTTATAGTTTAGACAGCACTTTAAATTGTGAAAAAGTATTGCTAAAAAATAATTAATAAATAAGTGCACGGTTAATTCTTATATATATTTTCGGATATACTTATAATTAATTGGAATTTGTAAGTTACAACGCTTATAATACAATTAAAATTTCTCACGTAGCTGAGGGGATTCGAACGCATAAACCTAAGTGCGCATGTCAATTGTCTTTACTACTAGACCATTACACAAGTTGCGATCTTTTACGGAAAACAAAAACGTCCTGCTCCAATAAACTCTCAAGTGTACGCGATCTGTGAAGAAGTTGTGCCTGCCAAAATCGTGTGATTTTTTATTAAACCCCTTCCTTGCTATGTGGGAATATTGTGCAATGTGACGATTGTCACAGAAATGTCAACAAGAAATGTTTTTTTACCTGATGCAATCCATCCATTGTCTATTGCGTCGTGAATTCACCCGGTGGTCCGCGCGGATAGGTTGCGTTGTTACGACTTTAGGGGCGAGCTAAGAAAACCAATCAGATCGGTTCTTATAAGCAGTTTATACTGTTAAGGTTACAAGAAACCTTGTACCTTTCTTGATAAGTAAATATTACATTTCCTTTTTCGGCGTGTATGATCACTTTCAGCCTGCACGAATTTAGTTAATTACAAGGCAGTTTACAAGGCAGTTGCAAGGCAGTTACAAGGCAAAACATTACAAAAAACAGGGGTTTTCGGCCTTATTTTTTAAGCAATCAAACAAAGAATAAGAATTTCTACTCGCCTAAAATAAACCAGTGAAATCTCATTTATTTCTAGTGAAACCTAACTGTTAGATACAGCCAGAAGGGTGTCTCTGATAACCACGGATATTTAACTGGTTCATCCAGTGGAATTCATTTATTAATTCAACGAGTGGAGTTCACTGGTTACTTAGCACTAATTGTAATCTAGTGGTACGCGTTTTTTTGCTTGTCAGCTGGTCAGATATGACACTCATCATTAGGCACTTTTGTTCTAAGATTTGCAAAATTTTATCTTAAAACTATGGAAAGCTTATGGAATTATGAAAGTTTATGGAAAAAAGGAATTTTCGTTTAGGTTTCTAATACTTTCAAATATTATATTTTCTAGCTTGCGGCAATGTGGCCAAATTCAAACAGCTGTGACGTCATTAAGATAAAAAACTGAATAAAAATCAGAGCACTTTAGCCACGATGTAACGATTGAAAATGTTGACCAATCGGGTTCCGCGGCCATCGCGGCTATATGTTTGGTAGGCTGATCCAGCTGATTGTCTAAACTATTTTATAAATGCCTAAGAATAATAAACCGAAAATAAAAGCTGAATCAAGCGGGATCAAAGATATAGACAAAGAACAGATTTGTAAATCAGCAAATTTCTTAAGGAAGTTAGATTATTAGCTACCAATTTTTGCGTGGATGTAATTCTAGGGAGGATAACGATCCAAAGAATATGGCTAGAATCGCGAGAGACAATCAATTCTTTTCTTTGTAATTATTGTTAATTATTATTTGATAATAATACATTGAAGCCGTTTAGAGATATTTATACGTTTAAATTCATGTTTATAAAACATTTTAATTTTTTTTTAAATTTGTATAATTAAGGCACACTCAGAAAAGATTTGATTAACCCAAGAAAAGTTTTTGGTTAGTAGAATCTGTTTAATTATATCATATGTTTTGGTTGATACTAGCAAATAGTTTGTTTGGTATAAGTAAAACTTTTGGTTAATCCAAGGAAATATTTTATGCGACCAAAAAGAATATTTTAGTTAATCAAATCAAAGTTCATCGAGATGCAAAAATTTTTATGTTATTTTTCGAGTCGCTACGAAGTTCTGAAGCGTGGACTGTCATGGTGAATTGGAATACGCCATTGTACCAAGTTCTCAAACGTCCGTCACTTTCAGGATGATTTAATAAAGTATTTTGGTTAAATAAACTTAGTATTTTTCTTGGTTCTAGTAAAATGCTCTCTTAGATGGTTAAGTACATAGAGCCCAAAAAGTTTGTTGAAATAATAAAGTATTTTTTAAATTTACAAAACGTTTTAACCAAAAATGTTGATTGATTGAACCAAAAGATTTTGGCCAACTAAACGGAAACCTTGTTCGTTTAACGAAAATATTGATTAAAATCAACCAAATGCGACCAACAAAATAATTTTTTTGAATAAAGAAAATTATATTTCTCGGTGTAGTTTTAATTCTTCCTAGAAAGAATGACGTCGACAAGACGTAGCCAATCTATGCGTTCGCGAACAAAAACATGCTTCTTACTTAATGAAAAATTCCTACATTTTGAAATATGCTAATGAGCTTATTTTTTGATAAAATTGAATAAAATGAAAATCACGCTGGCATGGAACTTGTGCGCTTGTACGTTATCTACTAAAAAATGTATTTTTCCTTTGCTTTATTTTCGTCTTCTCTAAATGTTTGATACAAGACACAAGTTCAGCGTATATAAGTCTTGAGTGATTTTCCGATTTTCAAATAATCTTTTTTTTTCTTTGCTTTTTTCTGCCGGTTTCTTTCTCATTAATGGTTTATTTTTCTTCTTTTCTTCGACATTGCCCTTAGAAATAGAACATTAAGTTCTCAAAACTGATGTCATACAAACTGTAGAATCGGATTCATCAAATTAATAATTTTTGCAAGAATAATCATTATCTGAACTTTGAGTTTATTTGTCGATGATTGCAGCATATATTTACAAGCATCAAAGAAATATTGATGATTCAAGTTATTACGGAAGATTTTTGCATTTCTATACTTGCAAATGACACTATTTTCAAGTTATTTTTAAATTTTTCAAAAAAAATACAATATTCAACCAAAAATCCGTAGATCATATCTTTTTCACAGATGACTATAAAAATAGTGTTTATGTACTTATCATTTGATGTAGCTAATGAAGAATCGGGGTTTTCCCAATATTATTGCGAATTTGTATCACCTGCTGCCTCGTTGAAAGTATAAAACGCTTTTTTAAAATTATTAAATGTGTAAATCCATTTTTTCAATAAATCATTATTGGGACATAAATGAAATACATATTTTGATCAAAAAGTAGTACTTTAGAGTGCAAGACAAATTGATTAATAAATTTTACTTTGTAAAAAGGAATGAGTGATTTTAAATTCAAAGGAAAGAATACTTTAATAAGTGCTTTGATCAAGTTTACTTGGCCAGGAATTGAAAGCCACGCAAGCAGATTTTGGTTAGTGAAGGAGCGCCATTCTCGAAAGTTTATTCGAATAAATTCAGATACAACAAGTGTTTCCAGGCATACGGTGAATATCATACCTGTACGGTAATTTTAATTAATGCGGTACTTACGATTACTATGAAAGAAAAAACGATAATTGCACGGAAATTTCGATAAAATACGATCTTATTTTTCATGATAAATTTAGTGGTTAGGCTTGTACAATACATTGCTTGACTCGGACGCACGAATATAAATTGCATTTTACAGGTTTTTAATAAGTGTTTTTAAGGCCTCTTTCATAATACATTTGAATCTCTCGTCATATTTCACTAAAAATCCCAATTTGCTGCATTTTGTACTGCAAAATTATTTTTTTGGTCTCTTCTCATATAATTATTTTAAAAATTAGATTTAAAAAATTCGCGCATTTCGCCCAGTAGTAGTGGGCACGAATATTCTGTGCGATATTTTTTGATTAAGTACGATAATCAGTAGGTTAAATTTGTTTATTTAAGTACAGTAATTATACGGTAAATTTACAGAGCCTCGTACGGTAATGGCTTTGGACCCATCTGGCAACCTGATACAACTTGCAACAAGTGTATCTAGTCTAGACTCTAGATCACATAGAAGTAAGATCCAAGCAAAGCGCGTAAATCATAGGAAAGTTTTAAACCAACATCAGACTGCGGTGACACAGTTTTGTTAATCTTTGAATCACACAAATGGAGTAAAAAAACATTATTTCCGGGATGAATAGCCAAATTGTGAAAAAAGGCTAGTCGATAGCTAGTCGACGATTTTGAACACAGTTTACAAAAGCGTCTTTTTATGGGAAAGACGTGCTAAACTTTATTAAGTTTTTGGAACATTGTAACATTTTTTTTGGCTATGAGGTGTTTTTCAATGTTGCTTATATTATTAAAATCTGGCAAAATTCACAGTTATTCTTCTGTGTCTGTAGAATAAATTGCGAGAAACTATTTTTCTAGTGACAAATTTATATTTCTCAAACAATTAATTATTCAAACAAGTGTTATGAAATAGAAAAATGAACTGCGCCGTAAAAAAACCCACCATGCCGACGAAGGAGTAAATTAATTTTTTTCGTTTGTGGACTCCGAACAATTTGGAAGTTCATATGCATGAGAATTAGGGAAAAAATGTCTAATACATTTTTGGACTACCCCAGTAGATATTCTGGAATTATGATTTATATACGCAAATATTTTTTATTATGTACATAAGTAGACCTTGGTGTACTTAAGACAGAGCTATCTAAAAATCTTCTTCGAGATAATCCCTGAATCGCAACTAACTGCCGTACTATTTTCTTAATGATCCCTGAATCAATCGTGCGAAATATTGTGTGGTTACCAACTATAATTTACAGATTAAATACAGTTCAATGAGACTAGTTTCGCATTTAATGTCTAGTTATTTTTATTTTCATGTCTGGAACGTGAAAGAAGACAAACAATTTTATTTTTAACCTACTGTATACATTTTTATTTTTAAAAAATGAAAATTTTTCATGCAATATCCCTTAGATTATATTCGATTAGGCTTTTAATATTTATCAATCATATTCATTGAATAGGTTTTAAATTCCTTTTTAAATATTTTTTCATTTATCTTTTAAATTTTTTTTTCAAACTAAAACTTAGTTTATGAAACCTTAAAGCAATTCATGAACAATTGCAAATTTGGGTCTCCGTAGGTGTTTTTCTTTCTATTTAAATCAAAAGTTTTAATTTTCGTTTAATTTAAATTAATAGTTGCTTATTTTATTCCCTGAATGATTATTTATCATTATGAACTTTTAATGGAAGTTATTTTATTTAGGAAGTAGCAAATATATTAGGCTAAACACTAAACATTAATCTGGAACTCTCAGATGATTATTCTTCTCGAAAATAAAAAATGTATAAAGACAAAACTTTTTATAAATATGTAGTTTGTTACAGGTAAAACCTAGCCATATGAAAGCCAGTGAAAACATTGAAATATTTGTTACATTTTTAAAATATTTTACAAATTTGGTTGTAATTTTTATAATAATTATAAAATCATGGAAAAATTTGAAATCTTGTAAACATTGCAGACCTTTCATAATGTAACTATTTTATTAAATATTCATTTTTTTAATTGAATACTTGCATAAGAACGTCTGTGGATTATATTTTTAAATTTGTATAATTTAATATTTTTATATAAATGAACAAAGAGCGAAAATAAGACAATTTTCAATTATAATTTTTCATCTTTAACTAATTAACTTAATTAATTCTATTCTCGATGGAAATGAATGTGAAAATTTCAACATCGTGATAATTTTGCTTACATAATATGTAAGTCAAAATTGCTTCAGTTAATCGACACGATCATATTTGATCATTAAAATTTGATGTCTGTTATAATTTGTTACGTTTATAAACAAATAATTAGTTAAGGCGATTATTGTCCGAAATCATTCATTTTTTATTATTGGTACCTTTAAATTATATTAGTGGTAATACTTTTATCAAATTTTGTTTAAAAAATGCATAGTTTGATGATTTATATAGAGAAAGTAATAATTTTTCTCACTAATCTTCTTCAACTTAAAAGAGTTGTGATGTTTAGCGACAAACAATTGTCAATCGATATTATTTGTTTAATTTATAAACAAATTTTATAAACAAATCGTCTTCAAATTATATTAGTGGTGTTTTAATTAATTGGGACTTGTGATTCGATACTATAGGTTTATTAACAAATTTTAAAAACTAATGCATAGTTTGGCCATTTATTGACATAAAGTAAACTTTTTTCTTTCTTATCGCCTTAAAATGATATTAGTAGTGAGAGACAACTAGCAAGCTAATTGCTTGTTAGTTGTCTATCAATGGCTAAACTATGCATTTATTCATAAAATTAACAAATAATAACGAACGAGAAGTTCATAAAATTTGTTTTCAATAAACACATAGTATCGAATAACAAGTCTGCAACAATGAAAATCACCGCTAATATAAATAAACACGATTAGAAAGAAATAAGGTTACATTCTGCCTATAACTGATCAAACTATTCATTTGTATATATTATTAATAAATAATATTAAAATTCCTAAACTGTGGATCTTATTAAATAATTTGTTTATAAAATAAACCAATTTTATCAGATAACAAATTTTCATAATGAATGATTATCGTACCAATAGAATCAATTAATTTCAACTTTCAAATATATTTTGCAAGGAACATTTTCACAATTTTCATATTTTGTTGATATAATTTGCTGATAACAACTAGATTCGATGTCCTGTTAATTATTCATATTGTTTATTCACTTCTTCATTCATCTTCATCGAGAATGGGATTATTTCAGTTATTTATTTAATTTTTAAAAAATATATAATTTTTGCTCTCTGTTTATTTATATGAAAATACATAATGATAAAAGTGGAAAAACTGAAATTCGCCCTTCTTATTTTAAGAGGGTAAATTACCTTTGCGTTCGTTCCAATTTTAAATTTCATGTAATTCTCATTATTATTTGTAATAAATACTTAAGGTGATCCAGCCATTGGATCGATCAGATGAAAAATCATTAAAATTAGTTTGTTCTTTTGCACGTAACGCCTTTTTTAGGGGCCCTTCCTAGGTTAAAATTTGAATTAGACAGGCCAACATGGTTTTGTTGTTGGAAAGTGAAGGGTCATTTTCAAATTAATTTTTTACGTAGAATCTGAATCCCGGGTCAGAATTGGCCTATCACGTCAGGATTTTAAGATATTTGAAGTTACGTATCGGAAAAATTGCGTTTTTGGCTATTTTTGAGGTTATGTACAGAAGACACAACATTTGTTGGGATTTTTTCTTTAGTTGTATCATATAGTACTGCTCTTTTTCTTTAATTTGAAAGGCGCAGAGTTCAATTACCATTCTTCTTTACCAAGTTACGCCAATTTGAAATTACGAGATATATCTCATTATGTCTTAAGCATTTTCTTCAAATATTTTGATGCAGACATTTTCTACTGGATTTTTTCTCTTGAAAATCTGTACTTGGTAGTGTTCGGGGTTTTTGAAATCCCAGAAAATGTTGTGTCTTCTGTAAATAACCTCAAAAGCAGCCAAAAACGCCATTTTTGGATGCATAACCTCAAATATCTAAAAATCCTGACGTGAGGGGTCAATTGTCACCCAGAATTCTGATTCTACGTAAAAAATTACTTCGGAAATGATTCTTCACTTTCCAACAACAAAACCATGTTAGCCAGTGGTATTTAAAGCAAATGTTCAAGAAATGATGGGACATATCTCGTAATTTCAAATTAGCGTTACTTGGTAAAGAAATATGGTAATTAAACTCTGCGAATCTTAAATTAAAGAGAAAGAGAAGTACTATATGATACATCTAAAGAAAAAATCCCCCAAAAATTGGTGTCTTCTGTACATAACCTCAAAAGTAGCCAAAAACGCAATTTTTTGGGTACATAACTTTAAATATTTTGAAATCCTGACGTGGTGGGCCAATTCTAACCACGGATTCAGATTCTACATAAAAAATTACTTCGGAAATGACCCTCCACTTTGCAACAACTGGCATGACCCCATTATTGGCAGGCCTGTATTATCGTTGTTTAAAGTCGCATCAAAAGACATGAGATCTTGGGGAGAGGCTTTTCGAGGGCTCCAAAAATAGTTGATTTTGGCTTTAAGACACGTTCAATATTGTTAAGAAAACTTTTTTTCAGACAGAAAATATAATGCAAAATTTGAGTTGCTGCTCATTTATACTTGCTTCCAGGGTATATGAGCTTAATTTTAGCAAAATGTAGCCTTGAATGAAAAATGTAGCTAGAGCATATCAATTTAAGTATTTATTTTAAACAATTAGGAGAATTTCATGAAATTCAAAAATTGAAACTAGCGTAATGGCTGTTTACCCTCTTACAATAAGAAGGGCGAATTCTAGTTTGTTGCACTTCAGTTAGAATATGTAAGTGCGCATCCGTAGTTTTTTTAACATGCAATTCTGAAAATAAGCCGAAATTGTTTTTTTTTAATAATTTAATAATTTGAATACAGGGGTAGTTTACCTACTAGAGTTGTTTTTACGAAAATGCTGAAATACATCAACATCAATTTTCTCTTAACTTTATAACAAGATAGTTTTTTTACAAATTTAATAAAACTGTCAATTTTGTTAACGAGAAATTTAAATAAAAAATATTAGTTTTTGCTTCCTAAATCATAGGGGTAGCGTCCCAAATCGTCACAATACCCTTTATATATTCGAAATCAAAGGGAAAAAAATGAAATTTATTGAAAAAAAAATATAATATTATATATTATATAATATTATATACCATATTATGTTTAGTTTTTGAAGCCCTACAACATGTATAATTAAAAGAATAGTTAGATTTCATAGATATGGCTAAATAGGAGTTCGAATGATAAAGAATATACCATATTTATGCTTTTAAGTAATACTCGTATCGTTTTTATAAAATCTAAAAATGGATTCGATAAAATGTTTATCAATTAAGTTTAATAAATATATTTACCATTAATCGTAAGAAACTTGTACTTTTTCCAATCATCGGAATAGTTTTTAAAATATAAAATTAAAAATTGTGATTTTGAGATTTGAAATTAGCGTTTAATAATCTTCCTAATCTTCTCTTTGAGTAGTGCTGGAAATTTTCGGGTTCATTTAGAATTTTGTTTTACTTTCTAGTTATGAAAAAATAGTAAATATCATTATAATTATTAACTTCAACAAAAATGCGAAAAGTATGTTCACAAAAAAGAAAGAGAATTTTTAAATTAATTCTCTTCAACGTTCAATTATTCTTTATTCATAACTAAAAAGCCAATGTAAAATAAATAATTAAAAAAAGGAACTTTCTAGCAATTATCTAAGAAAATATATCCATCTGAAAAATGAAGCTCATTATAATATATTTAAGAACAGTAATAAATTGTTTGAATAATTCAGTTTGTTAACTTGCATTCATTTGTACCTCACTAAGTAAAAAGTGGACAGAAGTTTCAGAAAAACAGCGCAACTTTCTAACAGTGTCCAAAGAGAATATTATTAAAAATATTAACAAATTGTTTGAGAAATTATTTTGGTCAAATAAAGTTATTCAGTACCTCTCGAATTGAAAAGTG
>NC_046661.1:121046616-121054162 GCF_010883055.1 Belonocnema kinseyi
TGCATTTTCATTCGTATGTTATAAGATGATATTGTTATAAATAAATAATTTCGTTGAGTAATTTTTTTAATCTGAAACCTATGGTCAGTACTATAAATTTGCGTTTTTAACTAAATAATTACATTTTAAACAAAAAAAACACACATGAATATTCATAAAAAGAGGCACATTTTTAATAACATTAAACATGTTTTTAAATTATAATATATGTTGTGATTTAATTTGAAATAATTGAAAAAGTATAGTTAAACTTTGGTAAGTTATCTTTTTTGTGTGATCCATGAAACATTTTTAATAAAAAAATGTCATTTTGTTACTAGAAAAATCTAATTTCTAAGACAAAAACAACACTTTTGAAAAAGGGTTCAATTTTGAAGCCAAAGGATGAATTCTCACCAAAAGTTACTTTTCAAACAAGTAGTTGAACTTTCTATCAAAATAGTTAAATTATTAAAAAAGTATAAAAATTTACAATATGCTGAATTTTGAAACTGAATATAATAATTTTCAAGAAAAAAGTGAATTTTCAAATAAATAGTCGAAAATACACATTTAGCAGAAGATTTGAATTTCCAATCAAGAACGATTTTTCATTTACACTTGTCAACTAAGGAGTTTTATTTTTAACCAAAAAAGATAAAATTTGATGACCGAAAGAAATGAATTCGTAAACCAAAAAAAGAACAAAAAATATTATAGTTGTTATTATTTCAACCAAGTAAGATTTTTATTTAAAATCAATCACAGTTTAATTTAACCATAAAATAGGATGTTTTTTTCAACCAAATAACTAAATCTTAAACGAAAAGAGATTAGTATTCTACCAATAGCTGACATATTAGGGTGGCTTTTACTTTTCTAATTTCTCTGCTCTAACCCTCCAGTTCTGCTTAAATGCCCAAAAACTAAAAATCTCAAAATTTGAGCGAAATTGAATGATATATTTAGAAGTGATGGATATTACATTGTGTAAACAATTTTAATTTATTAAAATTTTTCAGTTAAATCGCGAAATGAACGTTTTTCTAGTCTTTGTGAGTTATTTAATCAATGATAACAATGAAATTAATTGTTCAATAATTTTTAATTTCTTTATATAATTCGAATTGGTTTAAGTATAAATTTTGTATAAAAAAGGAATTAAAATTATTTCAAACATCTACAAGTTTTCATAATAAACAAATTACTATAAATTACAAAGTTCAAATTAAAATTTCATTCAAAATAATTACAAAGTTAATATAAATGAGTATTTTTCATAGAAATACAATCTCTTATAGCTTAAAAGTTTATCCTTTCGGTTAAAATATAAAATATTTCGTTGAAAATTTATTTTATTCGCTCAAAAAATGATTTAGTCCTTTTCAGTCTTACTTCGTCTTACTTTTATGGCCACGACAGGTAAAACGGCGTTTACTTGTCTTAAGTTCAGGGGCTAAATACGCTACTTTTCAAAAGATTTATGTTTTGATTTTTTTTGAATTTGCTTTAGTTCCACATTTTTCCAATTTGAATTGGAAATTGCAATTATTCAGAAAACTTTGTGAAAATGATTTGTCCTTAATAAGGATGCACGTGAGTGCCTAAAGGAGTTTATTAACATTTTATAAGCTTTTTCCATACGCCAAAGATACTTGGCTTCCTCTCTGAATAAAAACGGTTAAAATTTAACTAATTATATACTATTGAAATTATAAAAATTTCAGTAGCGAAAATTAGGCTACTAAAGATCATTTGAAAAACACTAGATCCATTAATGAAAATATTTGTTCTAATTCAATAATCAAAATTAACTAATGGCTTAGTGAAAATATACAAACTTATTTAGGACTATATTTAGTAACTGAAAACTGGTTTTAAAAATCGGAAAGTAAAAATAACAACATTTAATAGAATATATCCTGATTATAAATAGTTTATATGACCTAAGCCTGTTTCCAGTTTCAACATATTGCCTTCTCATCGTTAGTACAAAGTAAAGAAAAATAAGAATTTTTAAAAATTACAATGGATCACTGAGCTATAATTTAAGTATGCATATTGAGGGTTCTCGTGCGTCATCTTCTGTCAAAGAATCATTTAAAAACTATACAATTATAGTCATTGAGAGTTTCTGTTTATAAAAATTGATGTAAATAATAAAGCAAGAAAGTTTATAAATAATAAATAAGACTAATAATGGTACGTATAGGGCTTGCAATAGTTTTAGGAAACTTTATTACACTGGTTAACCTGGATGATTTTTTATTAACAAATCAAAAATTTAGATGATTTCCTCTCAAAGACTTAAGAGATATTTCTAATCAGATCTATTTTAATCAAGAAAATACAGCTAAGGCATTGATTTATTTAGATCAATAAAATGTACTAGTATGTATCTGGTACAAATGCAAATAGCTACTATAAAATAATATTTTATGATCCTGAGAAATAGGATTTAATTAAATGAATCTGCTTTGTTCCAAATATTATTTTCTTCAGCGCTTATATTCTTAATAATAAATGTATATTAGGCCTAATATGCAATGTATGTTCAAATAATAAAATTCATATTAGGAAATTTAATATACACTAGGGTGGACTACATTTTTTTTCTTCGAATTTTCGTACACATAGCCTGGAAATTTGTTTGAATCGACAACAAAAAAAATTTTTTAGTTTAGAGAAAAAAAAAAGATATTTAAAAGTGACCGTTGAAGGTTTCCACGTATTGGCCATAAGATAATAAGAAGTTCCTGTGAATTTTATTCAGAATTGTCATTACTAAGTAAATCGAGTTAAAACTTAACATTTGTCTTAAAAATGAGCCAAAGAATACGGATATAATATTACTTCCCAAGTGCGAGGTCACATACGGCCCAACATTGGCCCATAGTCGGCAAAAATATTGCCAAAGCTCGGCTGCCATTATCGCGCCAATGACGGAATGATAACTATGGCCTGCACTTGGCAGCCAAGGTTTGGCTGCCACTGTCGGCCCAACACTGGGTACCAGTATTGCACTAAACCTAACTGCCATCGTCGCGCCATTGCCGGATTGATAACTATGGCCTTGATTTGGCAACCAAGGCTTGACTGCCATTGTCGGCCCAATACTGGGTACTAAGGATATGACAAAAAATGTATTTAAAAAATAATAATTAATTGATTGCGAGTACTTTAAATATAAATATTAATGATCCTGTTTATATTGAATACATATATTACATTTGAAACATTATATTTCAAATAAACTTCTAACGCTGCGGGGTGTCGAACCTACATCTATATACCTAAATCTATCGCCTAGTTGTCGGGAGTTATAACCACTGCGCTAAACCGACAAGTTGAAACTCTGTGAAAAAGCCATCCTCATGAACTACAGTTCAAAAAAGTTAAAGAATTTTTCTTCGCGTAGTATTTCGTTTACGCCGTTGCAGACTTCTTTACATCTTTTTGCAATGACAGGAAATATTATTTTCCATAAACATTTACAATTTTTAATGACATAACTTAAAAAATTTGATCGAGAATTTTGACAATTTTTCATTACAAATTTTTTTGATTATTTGTTTAAGATTTGTTGATTCGAAAAACGAAAATTTTGCAATGCAACAAAAAAATTCAATTTTTCTAACACAACAGAATAACTTTAAATCCAAGAGGACGAATTTTCCATAAAAAAACTAAATTTTCCACGAAGAATGATATTCTTAACAACATAATTCAATTTTCACTGAAGTAAATTCTTAAACAAAAAATACATTTTCAAGAAATGTTTAAATTTAAATTTAATGGAATTGAAATTGGTCATAAATAACAATATGTTTGATGAACTTAACTTATTATTTTAGTTTTAAATATTTGACAAGATTTGAGAGCATGAAGTCATTTTAAATTTTCACGCACGCTGTTTTAGAGACCTTAATATATATGTAGATTAATTCTACAAGATGATGTTATATTAAATTTAATTATATGCGAATGAGTCATTTGAATTTATTGTATACCAAATAAGCGATTATTTTTCTAACAGTAAACCCAAAGAACGAATACTTTAGAAGAATGTTAAATTTTCAACAAGGAAGTTTACATTTTCTACCATAAAAGATGAATCTTTAATTCGAATAGACAAATTTTCATTAAAATGGTTGAATTTTCTATCTAAAATAATGATGTTATCAACATACTTTTATTTCCATAAAATGTTCAAATTTTCAACCTAAAGAGGCGGACGTTCAATAAAGTACGTGAATTTTTTACCAAACAGTTGAATTTTAAACTTATAAAGGATAAGTTTATAACTAAAACTAGAATAGTTTGACTTTCAACTAAGTAGTTGGATTTTAAATCAACAACGAGAAATTTCTTATTGAATGGTTAATTTCTCCAACAAAAAAAATAATTTCCCCCCAAATTGAAGAATAAACTTTCAAAAAAGTATAATTTTAACACACGAAAAAATTAATTTTCAAGCCAAAAAGAGAAATTTTATACGAAAAAGTTGATTTTCAAATCCAGAATTAAATTTGTAATAAATAAGCTAATTTACGACCAAATAGCGGAATTTGAAACTAAAATGATAAGTCTTCAACCCACGAAAATGAATTTTTTTAAAGTATTTCAATTTACAATAATCGTGATAAAATTCTCACAGAAGTTGTGAATCTTCAAGAACAACTAAACACACTTTCAACCAAACAGTTTAATATTCAATCAAATCGTTAAATGTTTAACTAGAGATATTAATTTGTAGCTAATGTTTAGCCAAAAAGATTGATTTTCAATAAAAAGTTTTATTTTTAGCCTAGTATTAAAAATTTCAACTAAAGTCATACATTTTCAACTCAATTGACAAATCTTAACACATATTTTTTAGGGAAGAAAGGAAAACAACTTTTTTGCAGATTTCAATGGGAAAATTTTTGATTACTGGATGTTAATTAGGATTTCAAATCTGACTTTAATCTCATTTAAATTTCTTCAATTTTACGCACATTTTTTGCCTTTTTTATCTCAAATAAAGTCTTAGGCTTTCCCCTTAAAAATCACTAAAGTTAATAAGTGAAATTTTCACTTTTTGTTCATCACGGTATTTTCAATTTTTAGGTGAGAAACAAAGATTGACTTCTTTCATTTTGAATACTCGAGATTAAAATGCAAAATGAATTCTTTGTCAAACAATTGTTTAGAACTGTCTTATCTAAAATGACTATCAGGATAAAATCTGAGATTTCTTTATAGAAACTGTACTCGACATTTATTTTTATCGTTATTAAAAGAGGACAAATTTTTTTATCTGAGCGAGTACTTTAAACTAGATTGAGGAATAATGAGAATTAATAATTTAATAAAATATTAAATGAAAAAATCTGTATGCATATAGTAGGGCATTAATTCGGAAGTTCCTCACTTGGATCCCAACTTTGGAAAATTTTAGCCCTATGGGATAACAATTCATGGAAAAAATTGTTCGAAATAAAGACAAATATTTTTCGAGTATGAGATTTTTGAGGTTTTTTCGGGCGACATTGACTTCAGCGATTTGTAACTCTTAATATAAAAATAGCTATGTTCTGAAGGTTGAAACTCGAAAAAAATCAAATTTACCTTGTACCTTCATCTATGAAGGTTAACATTTTTTTTTTCGAAGAATGACGATGTGATAAGAATTTAACGTACGCGAAAAATCTCGTATGTTTGGTTCCACCGACATTACTCTACTGGTAAACAACTTTTATGATTAGTCAGCAATAACGAAAAATTTATTCGTGTATTCGATCCAGACTTAAAAAGTATGATTTTCATTTGGTTTTATGGATTTAAAAAATGTTTAGGGACAATTTATTAGTTTTGGCAATGTGTTAAACGAAAGATTTCAAAAAGGAGACTTTGCTGGAAAACACACGGACTTTGAATATTTTTAAAATCCTCCAGTAAATTCTAAACTTTCAAATGTTTGTTATTGTATGGTATCTTGATTATTTGAGGGCTCTGAATGCGAATTATAATTTAACTTTCCCTCGTCGCGTCAAGATTATTCCGTAGGCGCGAAAATACTAGAAGATGCTATTTTTATACCTTAATTTGTAAACAACAATTAAAGAAATAAAATACATTAATCTATCATGAAAATTTCCATTAAGCGAGAATGAATTTACAAATTTTATTGGTTTTTGAGGAAATATCAATAAAAAGAGGAACGAAGGCTGTACTACATGATAAGCATATTTTTTCCATTTTTTCCTTTACCATCTAAAATGTACGAAGTATTTATCCATTTACAAAATATTATCCGTATAGTGAGGCAATCCATGTGTCATTGATGTCTTTAGAAATGTAAGGGCTTATCCAGGACACGAAATTTTTGGAACAGAAATATATTTTAGAGAAAATGAGAATATAAATTGAAAAAAAACTATAATTATGTAGAAGAATTCACTGACGTAGGTAACATTCCATAATGGAACGGATTTGCAAGGCTAAAAAGAAAGTACGTTACTGCTTACAGGGAAAAATTAGGATAACTTAAGACATAAAGTTTATAAATTTCCCTGATTGTTTAAGAGGGGTGATGGTAATTATTTTTTGAGGCTTAGTTTTTATCGTCATTAAATTTCAATAACACAAATAATCAAATATTCATAAAACGCGACCCCGTAGCCACTGACTCCGTATACTAGGTGAGCATAATTTCCTGATTATTGTAAAATACATTTTTGTGATGTACACATTTTCAAAAGTCTATAGCGAGATATTTCTAATGAAAAAAATATTGAATTCCTTTATACCACCTGAGATCAACAAGGAATCTTCCTTATTACACTCTATGTACTATAAAGTTCAAATACAGAGTTGTCATTCAATAGAAGCCAAAGCCGTTGCCGGAAAAAACTTTCGGGGCCGCATTTTAAGCAGCACACTTACGCTGACTCAGAAAAATATTTTTCTATAACGTGCATGTTTTCAAAAGTTGAGGGAGAGGACCCGACGAATATGTAGTATATATACCAGTCATTGAGAAAGTCACGGTTCCATTCAAATTCTTTGCAGATAAATTTTTGGTTTTGTCATTGTGTCTGTTCTAATAAAATGAATACGATCACCGAGATTCTAATCAGTGCATTCATGGCTTTCATTTATCTCAAACCTGTGTGCGGTAAGTTAATTTTTCTTTAATAACTAGTTACAGTTACGTTACTTTGCGAAAAGGGTATCTAGTTTCAGTTACGTTACTTATAACTGTTAGTCACAGTTACTAGATGGAGTAACCTAAAGTTACCTGAGGAGATATTTCATTCACTCTCTTACTTTTAGAATTTAAAAATTGAAATAACACAAATGATTATTCATAAAAACTTAATTTAAAAAGAATTAGGCATAGATTAAAGTAAATACAAAAATACTGTCCTAAACGTAAGTGCAACTTGATATTATAATTATTTAATATTTGTAACTAATGAATCACACACAGTGGAAGCTTCTAATGTGTCCCCTAAGGGTTTACATTTTTCTTACACCTTCTTTATTCCTTTACACACCCTCCACACACTTACTTGGTGGTGGA
>NC_046661.1:121054262-121078166 GCF_010883055.1 Belonocnema kinseyi
CGAGACTCTTCCAGAGTGCGAGGCGGGAATCGAACCCGCAAGCCGAAGGAGTGGGTCCAAAGCCTACGCTTTAGCCCCCACGACCATCGTCCCACTCTATTTTTAACTAATGTTAAATACATTTTTCCTTCTTTATAAACTCGCGATATCAATTGTTCATCAGGGTAGAGCCAAAAAATAAAATGTTATAAATCAATAACGTCTTAGCACTGAAAATTTTCCTTTTGGGTTCCTTGTAACTAGAATAAAATTTGAAACGAAGCCATTGATATATTACTATCAAGTGGAGTGGAAATAGAATTAAAGAATTTTTTATTCGCGCATGTTTGGAAGAATTGTGAATGTTATTTTTGTTTCCTAATTTCCCTAATTTTAACAATTTTTTTCGACATTTTCAGTTGACTTTATATAGCAGAAATTTAATTTCTTATCGAGACCTGAACACCACCCTATTGTTCATTCCTAAGTTTCTTACACATTAAAATTATATTTATTGCAAAATATATAGGTTTAGAAACAATATTGTTTAACTTTGAAAATATTCAAATTACATTTCGTATCGGTTTTTTGCTGTCTTGGCGATAGCTGGGCGTTCTATCTAGGTGTTTTTCTCTTGGTCTCAATTAATTGCGCGTATTTATTATTGTGGCTTTTCATTAATACGAGATTTCAAATATAAATGTAAACAAAAATACCAAGTACATGGGGCTTTTTTTCATTTTTTTAACATCTTCGTGAAATGTGATTTCTCATCATAAGCGTATTTCCATATCATGTTTTTATTTTTCAAAGGCTATTTAATTTAGTTATTTTAAAATCGTTATAAAACAATATTGCTAATGCCCTGGCAAGTTCTTTTCGAGCGTCTCGAAGGTTTGAGCGCGCATGTATTTTTTGGTTACACCTTTTAAAATAAACGTCAAACTGCCATTGTGCGATTGTGAATTATCTTCTGTAACAGCTCATTCGGGTTAAAAGAATTCATTCTCATATGTCTTGTACTTTGCAATCGATTAAAGTATGTTCAAAACGCGAAGTTTTGTATCTCGTGTTGAACTTCATTGTATTTTGGGAAATTGTATTTAGTGTGACTTGAAAATAATGTTAAATTTGTTATTTTTTATAACTTTTCAACGATTAGGATAAAAACTAAGTATATTATAAAAAATTATCAGAATAAAATTAGGAGATCTAATATAGGCGAATAATTCTGTTATGCTATATTTTATTCTATCTTGTGCCGGTTTTCAATTATATGAACGAAAGAAAATAACACTGAAAATAAGAAAAATAAATTTTTTTAAAAACGATGCAATACGCGGTGAAATGTTTTAACATCAAATTATTTACCTAAAAAGATCTACAAATTTGTTAACAGGTACTTCTGGATAAGACGTGTAGGTTTTATTCTATCTTTTCAAAAATGATCTATAACAAGAGTGTAGATTTTCTCTGAGTGAAAAATTTTCTCACGGTAACTGTGAGGTTTCCTTTATGGCGAGATATAATTTTTACAAGGACTTAAGAAAATAAGTTTAAGGCCCCTGAACTTGATATTATTGTTGGCTGGAGATATTCGTAGGGCCGGCCATATACTATCTTACAAAATAATCTCGGGACCTACAGAAGGGTTATAGGACAAGAAATGTTGTAATATATTTTTACCAATCATGCCAAAGCAAACTCGAAACTCCGGCCGTACGAATAGACGCATTGATTATTGCTATACCTTCAGCTATTTAGCTGATCGGTTGGAAATATGCATCAGAATAAAAAATGCCTCATAGAGAATTGAGCTAATCTTTTCTTATTCTTTAAAAGAAAATGTTTTATATTAATTACAGCATTTTTGTAAAATTTTTTGTATAACTTTAAATGATTCTAAAGTCGAGTGCAAAGTAAACCCTTGGCAGAGATAAACGTTGAGTCAGCAAAAACAGATAGAACAAGGATTTTCCATTTCATGCCGCAGTAGTAAATATGTTAGTAAAAAAATTATGTCAGATAACAAAGCGTGTCAACATATGCTGAAAATTTAAACAAAGATGCCAGCAAAGCAAACTTTTTTTTGAATAAGAAATTCAGTGATTGCAAACAATTTTTTTCGGATTTGTCAATCCACAAATTTTAATTGCATGGCCCAAGCGATTCTAAGCCTAACAGAAAATAGACTTCGGAAGAGCAAAGTAGTTAGTTCTATTTATAATTGATGAACATACTCTATACATAAGCCACGATTATCTATACCGTTTCATAATATTGGCTAGAGTATTTTATTAATATTAATAACGATAGTTAGAGAATATATATGATATACTTTCCATCCTTTATTATAATAAGGTTTTAAATATTCCTTCCGATCAGAAATGTGTTAAAAAACAAATCATGCTAATAACGAGATAGGCATTTTTTGCAATAATGATACATGATTTCGACCCTGTATACATTGGCTGATTTTCTTCCTTCTTTAAATATTAAAACGTCTAATTTCTTTCTGTAAAGTTGACAACTTGACAGCGTATTTTCATTGAAAGCAAATAAGTGTGTGTACTTATATACTTTGAAATTCACTGCAATTTATTCTAATTGTCCGAAATTCTTTCAACTCTAATGCAATTTGCTTTAGTTATCTTCTTTAATTTTCTGAACTTTATTTGCATCTTCTTTAACCCGTGAAAAATTTGCTTATGTTATCATGAATTTCCTCTAGAGATTAATAGTTTAAAGTTCTTTACTATTATTCCTCGATAACAACTTAAACTATCGTAAAAATAAAGTACTCGTTCGACTTTAAGTTTTTAAGTGCATCGAAAAACTACTATGGAGAAAATATTTGTTGGTTTATGACTGTATAGTTTATTTTTTACTGACCACTGCTGATCCAAATTTTTCCAGGTTTAAGTTAATAGTGAACAAGAACTTCATAAAAGTTTTTTTGTTTAAAATTAGGTGCAGATTCATTTCCATATAATGTTCTTGAAAATCAGATCAGGGTTAAACTGGAGAAAGGCGCTTTTCTTAACATTGGCGATATATATCAACACAACAGTAGACCACTACCCAAATGGATGCTAGAGACAGTGGAAACTTACCATTATAACATTTATATGAAAACGCCAAACAACAACCACTACTTCTTAAAGGAAGATCACATCGATCGGGAGTATTCAAGGATTAGTACATTTGATCATAAGAAACATAAGCCAGAGACAGCTTTTATACGTATTGGTAAAGGACGTTATACAGCTGAAAGCTTTGCAAATCACCCAGTCACTGCTCGGCATGAACTTGAAGATTGTAAACCTATCGCCTGCCTGTATGTCTTATATCCATTCGGCAATATTTACTTTGCGAAGTTAGAAGCCTATACGGGTATAGTAGATGAAGCTCCGAGTTCTTCTCTTACTTCAGCTATTGTGGCTTCCCCGAAAAAAAAGAATATCTTGAATTGAGTGCAAACAAGCTTCGTCTCGCAGTCAATACGCCTATCCGTAGAATTTTTGTTTACTTATAAAAAAGATGGGTTTGAAAAGAAAAACTTGTTTTCTTAGATATTTATAGAAATTTTGTAGCATTAAACAACATTGGTTTGGTTAACGAAATATTTTGTTTTTCATATAATAATCATAGTCTGTGGTTGAAACAAAAAAAATTTTGTTGAGTCAAACAATTTGGTTTTTGGGTGTAATAGTAATCACTTGCACAGTTGAACGTAAAATTATCTCTTTCCAGTGAAATGAATATCTTAGCAGATCAAAAAAGAAAAACCTTTTAAATGTTGAAATGGTAAATTCTTGTATACTTTTTTTATTAAATATTAAGATTACAACAATATACAATAATATGCAAAAAATTGATTCAAATAATAGATAAAAGCACTAATTTACTATAATTTTTGTTGTATTTTTCGTAAAAATGATTGTATTTTTTCTCACTCATTTTGTATAAAATTTCAATAAACTATGAAAATGCAATTAATAGAGATCTACGCATTTTATTTTAACACTTTTCCAATACCACCAATAATTAAAAGGTAAACCAAGGAAAACCTAAGATTTTCGGAAAAATTGGGAAATTTAAATAAATATTTTCTTTCATCAGAACAATATTACACTTAATTGTTAAAAATACGGTTATTAAAATTAATTATTGTTATTAATTGTTTAATCCACTAAAAAATGGTGTAAGTACAAAGTATTACTTGTACTATTCATTAAGTGCCTTTTTATTTCGAGCAAAAAAGAAATATTCTCGGTAAGTCTAGACAAGTCGTTATTTTAATTTAAATAAAGTAAGATAATATAAATTACGTGTGTACACAAATAAACTTTTTTCCTTATGTATAATTAACTTTCAAATATGTTACGTTTCTAGAGGTGAAGTAGCCTCTACTTGTTTCAGAATATTGCCTTCTTACTGTTTTAAAAGAATTATTTCACCTCTAAATAGATGTATATAATTATTTAAAAAATAAATAGATAATTAATCCACTATCGGTTCAATTAATATTTCGGCTGATAAAATTAGTTATTCATCCAAAGTGACTCACTTTTCAATAATTGAGCTTTCCGCTTCATATTAGGTATAATCCTTTTTGTAATATTAAATCAAAATTCTTTCGAATCAAAACAGAATAATTTTTCTTAAAATAAATGCTCTTTTTCTCTTCAGTATCAAAGGAATTTCAAAATGAAAAATCTTCAAATTCTTACGACTTCATTTTCTGTCTTCTAGCCTTCTAGCTTCTCTACGAAGTACGAATTAAGTCACATATTTTGATACTGATCCTAGAGAGACATAATTTTAAAAATATATATACACGATAAAAATATAAGCTGTTTATCAGTACCAAAAGATTATTTGATTAATTGAAAAAACTTAAATACAATAAAGGATATTTTTATTTGAGACAGCTTCAAAGTTTATGATAGGAATATTCTGTTTTATTGAATTTGTAAAAATCTTGTTCCTATAAATTAAGAAAACATCGATGTCAAACTTGAGACACACACGATAAATACGTCTTTAAACTATCTCTAATGAACATAAATTTATATTATTTACGTAAAGGAACATTTCTTATATAACATCACTTTCGGTGCAGTCGCGGACAATTGTCCAGGAGTGGTCCCGAAGGAAGTAACGTGGACGTTTGACAAAAACGGGGGGTCAAATTTATCACAAATGTAATACGTTCTCTGATAAGAATGTAAAAATAATGATACTGTCAGAACAGAATTCATGGTAGAGACATGCGAAAAAACTAATAAGAAATATAATTCAGGGTAAAATTCGCTTATCTAAAGCATATCCACTTGAATAAAGAGTCTTGTTCAGAATCAAGACTCTGCCGTTCAGAAGATCCATACAAGGTTCACACATAACATATAACAGTCAGGAAAATTATGAATATGAAAAGAAGTTTAATTATACTTTATCATTTACGTTTATTGAATTCCCAAGACTTGAAAAAAAACTCTGATTCAACACCAGTTCCATATTGCAAAATTGACTCGCTGAGTTAAGAAAGGGAACTACTGCACATTTTTGCTTGAAATGAAATAATATTATATTCATCTAGATTCGAATCTTACTGACGCCTCTTCTTATTGCAACTATGACCGGGAAGTGCTTGAACCTTATCTCATTCTCTACCTTTATACTCCCTATCATATGCCGCATTCTTTCTTTAGCCAAGATGTAGTCAATTACTGTTGCTCCCTTTCCTATGAATGTGATCTCCCCTTCCTCACCTCCTTTCATATTGCCATTGCATGTAAACCATCCTGTTTCTCCTATCATATCTAGTAACTTCCTCCCCTCCCTGTCCGTCTTTCTATGTTTGGAGTTCCTTATAAATGCCTTCTTTTCTTCATCCCATAACCCTCCCCCTTGTTCGCCAGTTCATGCATTTAAGTCCCCTTCTATTAAAACCAATTCTTCCTTCTTTTCCTTCATCCACCTCCTTTTAACTCTCCAGTCTTCCTCTTCCCCTCTTCTTCTGTATACACACACCACCGCTATTTCTACTTTCCCAATTATAATTTTTCTTATCATTGTTCACTCCTTTTCCTCCATGTCCCCATCTTTTCTCCCTTTTACTGCTATTTATTTTTCCACCCCTGATAACATGCCGCCTATCCCTCTTCCTGTAACGTATTCTTTTCTTGCTTCTTGCATTATCCACACATAACCTTTCAGTAACAGCTTTTTTATTCCTCCTCTTTCCTCTTTACTTTGTTTCCCCTTTGCTGTTTGGAAACACCTCTGATTTATTTCTAGACACTTTTTCGTCTCCCTTCCCCCTACCTTTCTTAAGACTTTCTCCTTTTTTCCTTAATTCTTCTAATTCTTCATATCAGCACCTTAATAATTTTTGCTTTCTCCCTCTCACTCCCCACTTTTACTAGAAACATTTCTTCTTTTCCTTCCTTTGTCCCTTCAATTCTCTTGACTCCTTCTACCCTTACCTGCACTCTAATATCTCGCAAAAGATTTGTTATTTACACTTCTCCTGTTTCACTCCGTTCTTCCAACTGCTTTATTTTTGTCTAGATCTCTATTCATCAACCTCTCTCTGTCTATTCTCAATGCTCTCTAGCATACCCCGAACCTTGTCTTTCTCCTCCTTCCAACGTTTATCCCATTCTTCCTATTTTTCTCTGAGCTTTTTCACTCCCTCCCCCCCCCCTTACATCGTTTCCCTGCCTATTCATATCCCTATTCATGTCATTCAATCTCTTTCTTGTTTCCTCTCTAAATCTTTAATGAGAGCTTCCAATTTTTCAAACATCCCTCAATACCCCCTATCTCCCTCTGGTGTTTTCCTTTGAATTCTAACTCTCTTGTTATCCTGGTCCCTTTCTACTTTATCTTCCCCGCCCACTCTTTTTCTATTTTCCTCCCGTTCACTGCTAATCTAACTTGTCTTTTTTGCCATTCTTCCTGACTTCTGTTTGAACCAGCGTTGCCTAGCTTCTTAAGGCGCAGTAAATTTGAGGGCGTGCCGCGTTGCTTGCCCTTACCTGAGTCCGCTACCCTCCACACCCGGGTCGACTTCTCGGCACTTTCATCACCGCTGCTGTCACTGCGATTAACGACACCCATCCCCCCACTTCCAATGCTTTCAGCAACGTCAGCTGTTGCAGCCACTACGGTTTTCTGCTCTGTGCGATCGTCCAGTAACTGTTTCCCTCTGGCGCCAGCTTGTTGACTTGCGTCGTCGGCATCCTACCTCATCCAAAGCTCCGTGACGTTTCCCGCCTTTATCACCTACCTCTTGTCTCCTTGTCCAAGCAACTGTTTTTTCATACCTAACTTCAAAAACTTCAGACGCTCCAAATTTTCTCTTCAAACCACTCACTTTTACCGTTCACTCACTCTTCTTCCTTTACACTCGATCTCCGCACTTTCTGCCTTTTCTGCATCCACTCACCCTTATTTCCTTCACCAAAGCCAAAAACGCACCACTTGACAAAAAAGAGTTCTCTCGCGATCGGTACCGGAAACGGAAGCCGGAAAATTAATAAGTAATTATTAATAAATAATCAATAATAAATTTAATAATTATTAACTTATGAGTAACATTTAAGTAATAATTTCCATCAAACATTTTTATTAAATAAAATAAATCAAACAGAGTTGATAAATATTCCACTGAAGAAATATTAATAATTTTTAATACAGAAATTATTAATAGAAAGTCCATTTGTTTAAACAATTGAAAATTAATAAACTAACGTTAAAAATATTTCACTAGACCAAAAGTAATAATTTTTAAGGAAAAAAACGAAAAAAATTGTTTAAACAAATCCCATTTGTTTAAATAATGAACCATTGATTAAACAAGGTTAATAAATAATCTACTAGATTAATAGTAATATTTTTTAGGGGGAAAAACGAATTTTCGAGAAAAAAATTATTTAAAAAATTCCATTTGTTTAAATAATTGAAAATTAATTAAACAATGATAATAAATAGATCCACTAGAGCAATATTAATGATTTTAAGTAAAAAAATAACAGGCACCCATACTTTCCCGTCACATTTTTTTCCAAGCCTAAAAAATTATTCTGAAAACTCAAAAAAGTGATTTTCCCTATGCATTTTACATGGCAAACTTCAATTCAAAATCGGCACCTGTTGCTTCATTTTTGCGGATGAGGAACTAAGAGAGCTAGTAAAATATACAAGGGTCATGAGAGATTCTGAATACAATTCTGATCATTACCTTCTAGTCTCGAAAATGAAATTAGGAGAGGGATGGAGAAAAAACAGAAGACAAAAAACGTAAATCAAGATTCAGAATGTACGGAAACCAGAAGAGCGAATAGATTTTGAAAATAGGATAAACGAACGTAAATATTAGGCAACATGCAAGGCGCTAATAAACAGTAAATATATAGACAGCGCATCAACTATGATCCGGGAAGTTAATATAGAGACTCCGATTAAAGTGTGTGGTACTGCGGTTGTTGGAAGAATGTCTAGATCATAATAATAAAGAGTTACAGAAATAATCCCGTGATATCAATACGAAAGGATGCAAAAGTACAGAGTTAGTTATAATGAGAAATAGCAAGGGTGTACTTCTATATGATACAGAAGAGATAGTAGACGCTTCGAGAGACTCTTTTAAGAAATTATTGGGAGGTGAGGATATAGCGTACCACAGCTGCAATATTGAACACGATACATTAGAAAACCCAATTAAGAAAGTGTATGATCCGAATTTAGGTATATAATTGAGTGTTTGAATATGGTGGCGACTACATGCCTCACAGGTTGTACGAATTGATAAATATATGTATCGTGGCGGAAGGAGTTCTAGATATCTGGACCAAAGTGGTTATCGTACCAATATACAAAGGAAAGGAAGATAAAAGTAACTGCTAAAATTACAGATGTGTCAGCTTATGAAGTACTGTAAGTAAAATATATTTAAAAATACTTATAAGCAGAGTAATGACAAGAACAGGAGAAAATATATAGGAATTTCAAAGTGGATTCATGAGAGGAAGATCACGTACGCGTCAAATAATTAGCTTAAGACAGAACAAAGAAAAATGTTCAGAGTAAGGAGTAAAGTTTCCGGAGCATTAATTGACCTAGAAAAAGCGTTTGACAAGGTTGATAGAAGTGAACTTTTGGAAGCACTAAAAGAGTACGGAGTCAATGGATGGGACTAACAAACAATAAAAACAATATATGCTGGTAGCAAAGCAAGTGTAATGGTTAACGAGAAACTGAATGACTAGTTCGATATTATGCAAGGTGCCAGATAAGGATGCATCATTACCTCATGTGTTTTTATTATATTCATGGACCAGTACCTAAGAAGAACCCGCTTCGAGGAAGGTGTGGAGTTTGCGGCAGTATGGGCACGTGGATTAGCGTTAACACAATATAAGGTTTTTATGGCACAGTCAATCGAAAAATTGCAAAAGGAGTTAAGTGAACTGAATAGAAGCATGAAGAACATCGGCCTCAAAATAATAGTAAATTAAACAAAAATTATTTTGTTTGAAGTAAATGGCGAGAAAACAATTTGCAACATTGTCGTAAATGACAAAAGAATAAAACAAGTTGATAAGTGCATATATCTCGCTAGTCTATTATCTTATGAGGGAAAGATAGACGAGGAGTTAGATTTGCGTATAAATGCTGTATGCTAGCAAAACCGAGACCTAGCAAGAAATGAATAAAATTAAAATTAACGCAATTAACAACAAATTTCTGTTCATGGTGTGCGGCAAAACACCGATGGACACAGTGTGTAATGAGATAATCCTCAGAGAAAGTGCGGTAGAGGAGATTCTACTAGACATATATGAAATAAATCCTCAGAGATAATTGAGGAATTTTAAAAGAATTAAAGATGAACTAATGGACCTTTCACATGAATAATTTGTGAAGCTCTTGACTTGAGAAGATTTCTAGAAAATTTGATGAGCAGCTTTGAATCGGAGCAGTATTGCGAAACGAAATCTAAAAGCTCACAAAATCGATACCCTCTCCTCCATATTACTCCATTCCACGCCGTGTGAGTTATGCTTCCCCTAAGAGCTTCAGCTCTAGTAATCAGTCACGTTGCATTTGGTTAACTTCTTAATGCAATAATTTAAGGAGTTTAGTGACCAGTAATACGCAGTGCCACCCAGAATAGACCTCTCTCGGATAGAGGCTATGGTTTAGTTGGAAGTGAAAAAAGTACCGAACTGAGACGACGATCAGGCAATGCCCCGGAAAAATGCCACTAGATCATTTTTCAATAGTCGGACCAACTCAGGGGGGACATTCTTACCTGTTGCCAAGGAAGCTTACTCGTACAAAAAGGATATATGCAGAGGTTATACGAACGCTTGGCCAATATTCACTTGGAATATCCTCATGAAACGCTTCAATATTTGAGAGACCTGGTATGATTTTTACGCAAAATGGGATATGGAGCGTCTCATCAGCAAGAAGACGAGCAATATCCTCCAGAGAATATACTAGCCGTTCTATCAAGACCTTTTTACAGATAGCCGATAATGCCAACTGCTCTCTCCGATTTGCTCCTTGGAGATGATAATGTCTGGAATCTAAACTGAGTGTGTGATTAGCTGCACAACATCCAATAGAAAATCCACTCTAAAAGTTAGGCAACTTGCTGAAAACTTATAGAAAGCAAATGACATGCTGAACAAGTGTAAACTGTTCATCATCAGGCAGCAGCGCACACAAAAATAGGAGCTCTTTCAACAGGCATTCGATTAGACGAACCATGAGCTTCTCATCAAGCTCCGTGAGTGCCTTCATGTTCATCAAAGAATAGTGAGATGTACGAAAGTGTTTATGATCTTGTGGGGGACAAGATTTGTCATAACATCTGACAAAAGACAAGTGTGACTCCCAGCTATGTCACATATAAGCGGGGGGTATTCCAAGTATACTTTCTAAGTAAGTCTAAGTCTGATATAAAATTTGCGTGTATTGCCAAATTTTCAGAAAAATTTAGGCTTCTGACTTAAATAGGAAAAATAAGAGAAAGACGATGATAAATCATCGAAGTCATTAGCAGAAAAGTTGATTCTACTAAGATCCACTCGGATCTACTGTATTATACGTAGAGAAGAGCTATCGATGGGTCTCCCAACATGTTTCTCTAACTTTCTGGATTGATATCGTAGACTGAGGAATTCTTTTTTGCCTGTCAATGATGCTTTTTTAATACATTACTTTATCGTAAGCGCAAAATGAATGTACGTGTAGGCCATACCAACTGCCGAGAACGCTAGCAAGATCCGAAAACATTTGGACCTGTTCTTAGTGGATGCTCAAAGAGTGCACGCTCCGGGTACATACAGATACAATGCGGCGCTGAAAGTGTAATATTACAATCTTCAGGACTACTATGCTGTTAATCTAATTTTCGTCTTGCCATACGCCCAGGGGAAACTGGAGTTCACTGTGAAGAATGATCAGTGTAAGATATCCTGGAATTTTCATTCAGCATCACTCAACGTATCAGTGCTTCAAACACTTTATCAAATAGTTCATTTCTAGCTGAGCAGGTTGTACTAATGCTACAAAGTTAATTTGTAGTTCTTGTAAAATCGGCTGCCTTAGAGGTATGAAAGCTTAATTTCTTAGCCAAATCTACAAAATCTCGGATTTCCGCCATCAGGCTGAATCCTTCGCGAACCAGATACACAAGTGTGTATTCCTGGAATCACTGCATTTAATGCGACAATATCATTCCTCATAACCTTCTACAAAGATTGGTAGCTTTAAAAAGGTATCCAAGGCGAAACCTTCATCTACAAATGTGTGATCTGCCGCGCAAGGTCATCCGCGGAGAGAAACTGACTCCAAGAAACAGTGTTCTTCGAGGTCTCTTACATAAATTTCCCACTCTTGATTACTTTTTAGTCTAGAAGGATCAGGAATTGACGACGTATACGTTCAGGTCGCGTTGGAATTGATTTCTTTAAGGAACCATAATTACAGCTTCTGGAACCTTTGAAATCTCAAATATAACAAATCTTAACAATAAATCGAAACAGAACTCTTCTGTATTTAAAAAATCTGAATTAGAAGTTCAAGAATTTAAAACTCGTCAACTGTAAATTCTAAATAATAATGTATAACAATAATAATGTGAAATTCGTCAATAATTTTAAGCTGCAAGTGATTTTGATACTATCTGTTCTAAGAGCTTTAAAATTAGACACTGTTCCGAGATAAAATATTCAACAATTAGAATTAAAATTTATAGTCTCAAAAAGCAAAATTTAAATATATGCAAATTATAATAACTTAGAATTTAAAAGAGATGCTTTTTATTTATTTAGTAATGACATTAAATCGCAAAAATAATTCAAAAGTTAACAATTACGATTGTTATAAATAATTATATAGAGAAAATGTTTAAATCAGAGAAATATTCGTTATTAGGACGTTTCTTTTCGGTTTAATTGTATTTCTTGTGATTTTGCTATACTATTCTTGCGAACTCATTATTTTATTCATTTTACTTTGTGTAATAGGGGTCTCTTTAGTTTAAATTTTTTCTATCTCACTGGAATCAAGGAGCGGCATTCATTATTATATTGAAATCGTCTAAAAATTGTGACCATAAACGAAATTTTTTAAATATTCTAAATAATTCATCAGAAAGGCCTAATAATACTGGGTTTGAAATACCTAAACTTGAGGAACTTTTTAAATAAAAGAAATAATGCGAATTAAAATTGCAAGAAATATTTCAAAAAGAAATAAACAACGCTTCCACAGATTCCAAAACGGACTATACAATTCATTTGTCAAATAGAATTACTGGACCACATACTGAGATACTGAAATATAGCGGAAACGAGTGACAGAGCCGAAAAAATCTGCAGGAAAGCTTGCCGATATCCCAAAATAAGTTTGATATTCTGGCATTCTGATGAAATCCATATGAGTTTTCAAGGCATTGCTTACGTAAGGTTCTTGCTTTGAATTATTTTTGAAAATATATCAATCAGCTCCTGTTTTAAAATCTTTGAAAATCCTTTGAAAGCCTGTGACATCGTTGAGATCCTTTTCAATCTCTTAACATACGAAAAAATCAAGTAATATCTTTTTGCATTTTTTGGAATTGCCTCAAATCTTTAAAGATTTTATGCAATCTCTTTAATTTTCTTCAAATTTGCGCAATCTCATTAAATACTCTTATAAAGTATACTGATATACTTTTATATCACACTGCATCCGTAAAAATCTTTTTAAATCCCGTGTCTTATTTTGGAACATTTCGAAATATCTTAAAATACCTTAAAATGCACGGAAATCGTTCTAAGTTTTTTAAAATCCTTTAAACTCTTTTGCTAACTTTTGAAATAATATCAAATTCTTTAAAATTTCTAGAAATCTGGTTAAACTCGCTGAAGTTCCTTAAAATTTTATTAAAAAAATGGATATTTTCAAAGAAATTTTACTAGATTATATATTCAAACCCTTTTATCCTCTTAAAATCATTTGTAATCTATAATAAATCTTTTTAAATTCTTTGAGATCTCATGATATGCCTAAAAACATTTTATGTCTCCTTTGGTTCCGTAAAAATATTGTAGTTCTTTGAGAAACTTTGCAATCCTTTTAAAGGCCTTCAAATCCCTTAAAATCAATTAAAATACTTTCAAAACACTGGGAATCTTTCAACTCTTTACAAATCCTATTAAATCTCGTTTAAGGCGAATATAATTGATTTTTTCTATTGCCTAAGCATATGAAATCTTATGTGAAGAGAATGGAAATGGGGACCTTGGTAATTCTGCGAATTATTATAATAAGAGGGTGAGGATTTAGAAATTCAAAAATCGTCCTTACATCATTAATGGATATTATCTTCAGAAAATAAAAATGAAAACATGCTTGTCCTACTTATTTTTCGTTTTTGACGTGAAACCAAAAACGTCATCAAATTTTTATCGTTTTTTGCATTACCATAACAAATGTGAAAGCAGAACAAAGACCAAAATCAGTCTGCCGCGGTGCAGTGAAGCTTCTATCTTTTGTTAGCGTAAGAAAAATCAGAGAATTAGAGACAGAATACTTCGGTTTCCAATCAACTTAGAGATTACCAGGAGAATGTTGAGATACGGAAACTTGCATTCTAATTGGTGTCACTGTACTAAAATTAGTTGACCTTTTATTGTATTTGATTGGATGAAATAGCGTGATTTTCAAATCAAAATTTTAATTATAGAAGGATTTAATACTGAAAAAAGACAATAACTATCATACAAACATCGCCAATTATTAGAGTATTAATAGTTGGTTTGAAACACACAGACCTTAGAATATCCTAGAGGATATCTAATTCGCCCGACTGACCTTTTTGGGTCACGCTTTAGAATTTTTCAAGATAGTTCAAGAACTGTTTATATATTTTAATGCTTTTAGTCTCATATCTAAAAGGCGATTTCAGATTTTGTTTAAAGTTGAAAATCGAAAATAGCCTAAAAGCGAAAAATATGTAGTTCTTACTTATATAAATATAAAATTTTATTGTATGTGTTTATATTCTCATACCCATATGTGATAGAATCTTAAATGATAAAGGAACTAATTTTACATTTTTGTTGCTCTGCCTCTTATATTTTTCTTTTACATAACAGTCATTTATAAATTTAGTGCTAGAACGAAAGTTCCGAAAAACGATGTTCAGTTCTCTGTCTGTGTGTTACTTTAGAAAAAATTAAGATCATTAATAGTGTGTTATACTATGCCTTTGTTGATTTCCTTTATTGGATAGGTAAGTAAAAATAATTTCTTTAATTATTTAATATTCACACAAAAAATAGATGCTTATTCCTAAATAGATTTTTTTCACGTTTGAAAATTGCCTTATATATTCATAAATCTTTCAAACATTCAAATTCTCTTTATTTAAAAATAAAGAGTGTAAAAAAAAATGCTAACTTAACATTTTTAAAACTAAATTAGGTCATAGTTAATTTGTATGTGTGTAAAGTTTACCTATGTCAAATTACAAAGTTAATTTAAAAAGACCCAATTATTTTGATACCTGCAGAATGAAAATAGAAATATTCATTCTTGGAGGTTTTCAAACTCAAGTAATAGAAAATTTCAAATGATAGTATTCTTAAAATCTAAAATTGAATATTTTTTATGCTTGAAAAACTTATATCAGCAATTAATAGATTAAAAATCGTTGAATTTGAATCGCTTTAAATTAAAATTGTCTATAGATTAAAAATGGTATTTTTTAATTTGGAAAAGTAAGAAGTATTACTAGAAGACTTGTCAATGAAACTTTTTCAATTAGCCTATGAGAAATGAAAAAGTCTGAAACGTTAAATTTCTTTACATAATGAAAAAAAGAATAGCGTAAAGTGAAACGCTGAGTCTTCGCCAGCTTATGCAATTTGTCTGTATATTTCGAAATCTTATAAAATAGAAATAAAAATTTAGACTGAAAACAAAGGTTCTTTCTAGATTTTCTCCTATTTCTTGATTAATATGTAACTTATTAATTAGGCAAATATTCTTATTTGCTTTTTAAATACAAAATATTTTAAACAATGGTAGAAGAAAAACTACAATTGCCTGCTTGAAATTTAAATTTTACGAGTGATTGCCAGTCCAGTCTTCGTTGTTTCATTGAAGTAACATTTTCTATTTTTGTCACACAAATCTGTCATTTGTCTAATAACAGGATCTTAACCAGAACTGAAATTGATACCTTCATAAGAAATTTTTAGTTTTCAATCATAGTTAATTAGGTTTCGCTTTTATTATTAAAAAATGCTTATTACCTTTTATAGCATTTTTATAAATTATTTGAGTTATTTTTGAATGATTATAAAAGATTCCGTAATATTTTCTGTTTCATGTTACAGTAGTAAATCTTTTATTATATAAACAATATCATATTACAATTTATATCAACATATGCACGTGGTTTGAATCAAAGGTACTGTTCTAGCGTCAGGCTGACTCCACACTGGCCATTACTACTAGCGGCTTAGGTGCGTTGAGTGAAGTAGCCACTATAAAGTCAGCCGATCGGTCATTCTCGTGCGTTCGCACTAACGCCAGTGCCAAAAGTCTAGGCCCGCACTTCTTTTCATTGGAACTCACTCAAAATGACAATGTTTGGGAAAATCTGGAAAAGTTATTCCATAATCTTCTAAAATTATTAAACGCAATACATTTTTTAAATCCTGAAATATTCAATAAATTAGTTTGTAAGGGGATTTATTTACAAATACTTTATCCCGAGAAAAAATGATGACAAGATGCTATTGGATGGCTCGAAATGGGTAGTCTTATAATGCGAGTGCAGTTTAATAATTAAATATATGATAGGAGAAAAAAAGATCTCAAAATTGTAATAATCGTAAGACAAAATTAGAACAAACATGTTTTGTTGAAAAATTTGTTTGCGTTGTGTTTACAAGAAACTATTGGCTAAATGCAAAATATAGGCTTTTTAAGAAAAACGACTCGTCAGGCAAGAAATTTTTCCTGATACAAATTGTTACAATTCAGTCGCTACTTAGTTTAGATCTCTGTGTTGATACCAATGAAAATTTCTCTAATTACTTATACCGAAGCTTTAATGATTCGAAACCCTTCTTAAATGTTAGATCTCCTCAAAACAGGTTAGATGCTTCCCAAGAAAGAGGATTCATGTCGAGAAAACGCTCACTCAGTAGTTGCTGGTCGATTTCAAGTAATTTATACATACGCATTCACTAACATCCCGAGTAAAAATGCTTCGATTTGAGTTCAACTTGGCGACGTCTTGAGTTTGTCTGCAAGACATCGATGTCTAGATGCGTCTCAAAATTGAGTCGAGACATTTGCCTTCGTTTTACTCGTATAGTCATGACAGGTAAGACAGCATTTAATTTTCTCAAGTCCAGCCTTGTCTTGGCTAAGATGACGTTAACTTGTCTCAAGGCGAGTCTTGTCTTGGCACAGCTGGTTAGCGTAAACTTTTCTCAGTGCTAACCTTCTTCTACTCAGAAATGAGATTAAAATTAACGAATTAAAAATTTGCAATAAATAGGTTATTTTTAATTAAAAAATTAAGAATCTGTGGGTCTCTTAACTGACACATGCTCAAGTCGAACTTTTCGACTTTAGCATGTATTATTTGGTCGCAATTCAAGTCGAGACCAACTCGCAGAATTTTTACTCGGGATAATGCACCGAGATAGTGCGTTGAATTCGTGCATCTAACTGATGACCTCAGACCCTTAAAGAATGCGTTAAAAGTTTACTTCTAAATGCCGGCTGTTCTGTTACATGATCTGTTTAATTTGCATGTGTGCAATTTTGTGTTTTTAGAACGTTTGCAATTTATGTAATGAGGATATGCTATATATAAAAATTTATACGATCTTCGTACAGAAAAATATATTTTTCGCGCAACTAAAAATTATGCGGTTTATAACTTATGTAATATACTTGTTTGACAATGATACCAAAAATGTTGTTTGTTTTTACGTGTTTCTAACGGTTTAGGAGATCCTTCTAGAAAGTTACCATTTTTATTTTTTTAAAGAAAATTTTGAGGTATATACTCGTTCAGACCCACAAATTCTGAATTTTTAAATTAAAAATAACTAATTTAGAAATTAAAAATTTTTCATTCATCAATTTAAATCTCATTTATGAGCCAAAAAAGGTTCGTATTCAGGCAGGCTTACTTGAGTAAGTATGAACTAGTGCTGGCTATTCCAAATCAGGGATAAGAACTTAGATCCTTCGACTTCAATCAACTTCTTGTATCTTTGCAAGCTCCGTTGCAAAGTGCTCACTAATAGGGCATGTTTTTTCCATTGAAAAAGGGATTCTGTGGGTAAAGACAATTTGGTAAAAGAAAAGTAAATTCAGAAATAAGAGTTTCACAATATTGATTTGCTAATGTTATAATAAATATAATGTTATTATCGAGTTTAACTAGACCGTCGTCTTAGCCAAGACAAGGCTCGACTTCAGACAAGTAAACGCCGTTTTACCTTGTGGGGCCATAAAAGTAAGACGAAGTCTTATGTATCGACTCAGTTTTGAGACGCAACTAGACATCGATGTCTTGGAGACGTACTGAAGACAAAACCAAGTCAAACTCAAGTCGAAGGATTTTTACTCGAGGATGCTTGAAGATGATGGGATGGAAAGTATCGTTTATTGGGGGGTTATTAAGTATATTCCCGTTGAAATAATTTAAAATTGAATGTTTATTAGTATAAACTCTTCAGATTGGTATTGAAAAGAAACAATATTCAAGCATCATGTACAATTCCAAAAGCTTTGAAATATTCTTAAACAGGTGACAAATGTGATTATTTATTGAAAAATGGCCTGAGAAATTATTTTATTTTATTTTTTGTGAAAGGTCGTATTTTCTGTTCATTTTAGGTAGAAGTTTCGACCATATGAGTTAAAGTAGACTAAATTTTCCGCAGATATAAAAAACAATGCTCTGGCTGTGATAGGTTCAAAGCTATTGTGACCTGACAATTAAGCCTTCTATAGAATTTTATTAGGCATTAAGTTTTCGAAATAACTTGTGTCTGTTGAATTTCATAATTTAGAATGTATTTACATAAAGTACAAAATAAGTAAAAAGAAACAACTTAATAAATCAATTTTTCTCAAAATTTCATCAGGTATTTCTCAAATGAAATGCTTTTCGACGGTATATGATGTAATATGATGTTTAACTAGAACAGGTTTTTGTGAGTGCCAAGCTCAAGGGTTCATTCCATTAACCATCCAATTTCTAATGGTGTGAACAATAATATACTTAATAACACCACACAAAATATTAAGAATAAATATTTCTGCAAAACGGTCCTGCAAAACGCTTTTCAGTCAAAATTGGGTTCAGCTTTGCGTGCTGAGATTGATGTTCTAAAACCACTCACTTCATTCCCGCGAGAGCCGCAATCTAGTATGGGCAAAATAATGGCTGCCTATATACTCACAATACAAAATTTAAACTTCCTGCCCCAAATTCACGTAATTTCCATTTGCGAATCGATAGAAAATTTTACTCAGTCTGTAGTACAGAATCTCCCTAGATAGACTCTAATTAGGACGAAGGTTTAGGTAATAGAAAAATAAATAGGGGAGATAAAACCTTCTCATCCGAAATTTTGACATGAGAGCGCTCGCTGTCCGCTTTTCAAACTGACTTTTTTTTTACAGAATTAAGTTCGCAGACAAGAAATCGTCGAAGTCAGCAACGCTTAATTTATGGTATATATTCAACATCTGTAAATGTTCCTATTACGATAGTACTTGGTGCAACAAAACAATACACCATTAAATTAATTTCGGAGGTTCGCTAATAGAGGCTACAGGCGTTTCAACGCACCTACTGTTCATTTCTTGACAAGCATGACAATGAGGTTGCAAATCCATCTCCAATGGCGTATGTGTATAGGTGACGCTATGCCTGCTATTGATTCCAGTGACACCAGAATACTCATGCCCATCACGCGTGTGAGCCCCAAGTCTGAAAAATCCATAATCTTCAGCGACAACAGCAGCTCTAGCAGCCCCAGAAATTACTGAGTTGTATGAACTTTAAAACGTGAATTGAAGCCGCCAACAAAAAGGGACCTAGCAGTATAGAATGTGAATAAATAAATAAGAAGGATCCTTTTTGACAAATGTGCATTATTTATTTCTAATCACCTTGACGGTCTCCCTACAATAGGACTTTATAAGTTATATCAATTTTTTATATACAGAGTAAACTTAAACGTCAAAAAATGCTGACAGTTGGCAATTGATAAACGTACATCACGTCGATGCTGCATTGAGGATGCTTCAACGCTGCGTTGACTTTAAAGTTCTATTCTGGAGAGACCTGAAGTCTAAACGCTTTCTCGTAGTCCAAAAATAAAATAAAATGAAGTTCATGAGACTGCGGCTTTCTGATGTCATAGCCAATAAGAACAAACTTTTATGGTTCTGTGAAAATTAGTATGAAGATTTGCTTCTTTTGAGTAATAAAGGAAGTATATCTTTATTGGCTCTCAGAGAACAGTTTCATTAACTTAAGGGGGGTGATACCTTTAGAAAGAGTAAAATAAATTAATTTTAATGAACTTTTTTTAAATTGATAAAATAACTAGATCATTTTAAAATTTTTACATCTTTCTCTTACATTGTTAAAGTGTAAAAAAACATGTGATTTTTTTTACAAAATGGCGACCCTGCAGAATGTTTTTTCAAGCGTCTGCTCCGAGGCGTCGAAAACTGCTGCAGCCACCAACATTTATCCATTTATGTGATTTAAAAAAGGTTTTTTTGTTCGATTAATCATGTGCTAAAGGGAAGAATAAACCTATAAACTAATAAAAAATTTGACAATTAAAATTTATATCGGCTGTTTAATCGAAGGTCCAAATTTTCGACCATTTTTTCAACAGTTTTGACCCTAACAAAATTATCTAATAACCCGATATCTTTAAACTTTTAGATATATCTTTCCGATAGTAACATAAAGAGAAACCTCTGTAAATTTTAGCCTAATCGGTCAATAACTTTTTAAGTTACAGCACGAGCAGTTTTTGAAAAGAAAATTTAAAGATAATCATGTTTAAAGATTCGTTACGGTATAACTATTAGCTTCAGTGACTTGCCAATCAATTGGCGATTCCGGGTCCAAGTAATAAACGTAGTAAGCGCACTAACGTAGAAACGTAGTACTCAGCCTTCTCAGAATGTATGGGACAGAAAAATATGCAAACTTATTGTGTAAGAAACATTGCTCCGACCCAAACGCTCCGACTACCTGTTTAGTGACGGTATGCAGACTCTGACGTTTTTGACAATATCTCCATAAATATTTAATATTTTTGTTTTTCCTATTTACAGTATATTTTTAACATATTATAAATTCAAAATATGGAAGAAAAAAAACGATTTTTTGGAAATTCTAAAGGTATCTCCTCCCTTAAAGAAATTTATATCGTTCAAAGAAATGCCTTTTAGTTCAAATGACATTTTTTCTGTAATTTCAAATTATTTTTCTTGTTTTTAAATTATTATTGGTCAAATAAAAAAATTATGTCAAAGAAACAGTTTCTTTATTTCAAAACAAATATTTCAGTGTCGTTTCGCTCGCTAACTGGTTTGGGGGCGTTCGCGTATTACGTAACGTTAGTTTACAACCATTTGTAACCCCACTCCTCTAGATAACGCTTTTTCGATGGTAAATGTATTAAATTTAACATAAGCTATATGAATAAATAAAATATATGTGTGAATATACTTTCTCTAAAAACTCGAGTCATTTAAATCTATTATTAAAAAAAGAAAACGAAGTTTACTGCTTCTGAGGTAATGCTAAAAAAATTTAGCTTCACTTTAGAAAGTGTTACTACAGAAATAGGATTAGAAAACGGCGTGTTCGTAAACCAGCAATTTGTGACCAATAGTTCTGGTGTTATGCAGTAACAATTTACTTTGAAAATAAAAATTTTAATTTTCCGGCTGAATTACAACTCGTCATTTACCTTTTTCTTAAATAAAAGACTCACTGTTTCTTTTTAAAACATCGAACCTTATATTGAAAAAATTTTTATTCAAATCAGCTAAACTCGAAAAATAAAAAAAATTTTGTTCCTTTCAAAAAGGCCTACATTGTAGATCTGACATATGTATCTACTACACAAGTATTTCATTTATTTTCAAATGCAGGAAAAATACAGGCTGTGAAAATCAGGAATGGAAAAAATGGGTTTGTGTTTATGGCTTGATATTTTATGAACCTAATACAGGTTTAAAAGCTGTATAAAAGAATAATCCTTAAATATTTTTGTAATTTCAAATCACAATTATCACATAGCAACCAACAAGCAAGAGTAGTACAAATTTTTAAAAGTCTTCTGTTATTTTAAAATACGATAAGAATAGTTAGGGTGCTATCAATTCCAACATTTTATAGATTTTAATTACTTATTAAACGTGACTTGGTTGTTAAAATTTATTATTTTAAATTATTAACATACAAATAGAATGTTTTAAATATTACTTCATATAATTTCAGAAAGAATAACTTTGCTAACAGCATACAAATGAAAATATAATTCTGGAACTATTAAACAGTGTCTTAAAAGGTGGGACCCATTAGTGTCAGATGGAGTGCAGAATTTGAAGAACTTCCTGTGTCAGAAATGCGCTAAATTTGTTTAACTAAATATTGAAAACCATGCTAATCATATTTCTAATACATTTTTAAACCTATAATGTTTATATTGAAGTTTGTATGTCAGAGAATTGAAAATCAAAATTAAAATAAGAACTTAATTCTCAACAGAGTAACTTTACGTATTTGGTCTGTCATTTTTTACTTAAATTCTTATAATTACATTTTTATCAATGGAAAAGTTGTTTTTCTTTTATATTGTATACCATTTATAATTTAAAGAACTTTTAATTATAAAACTGTATATTATTTTTATTTGGTGTATTTTTCATGGATAACCATTAATGCTTGATCTATGAGAAACCAAATACTGTCAGCATATGTTGATATATCTTTTGGTATGACATAGTTTTCTATATGAGATAAAACGCAAAATCCTCATGCAGAAGTCGAGTATTGCCTTTATAGGGTTTTTCATTAAATTACGTAATACATTTTTTGCAATTTGTTTACTCTTCCTCTCACGTAATATTGTCAAATAATAGCAGGCTTGTCTTATTATATACAGATTAATTACTTACTATCTGAGATGCTTGAATTACGGTATAATGAGAAGTTACATTTAAAAGTTTAAAAAAAAAAATTAAAGCAATATGTGACTATCAACTAAGGAACTATACACTTCTAGAAAATTAAGAAGTAGAGAAGGCTATGTCATATTGTAGAAAAATGTCGATGAATTTTAGAAAGTTTAAATGTAAAATAAAATAAAATAATTTTTTTGAAACGATTGCGATCATAATAAGCGCTAAAAATGTAATAAAATGAGATTACACAGTTTTTTCAAATCTCTAATCAAATAAATTCTTAAAACAGTAAACTGAAAACAATAAATAAAGTTCAAAAATGTTGAAAAAGTTTTGTAGTAGCAGTGATTCTTTTTTTGTTTCAAAAAACATTGTTTTTATCGATATTTTTCCACAGAACAAAATAAACTCAAAATGCTTATTTAATTATACGAATATTGAATTCTATGATGTTATTATAATTTGTTATTGGAACTACTAAGCTGTAACGTTTTATTATAATTTTGGGTATATGGATTTCCTATAAATTTAGTTCGTTAAAGATATACGCAATAGTATCGATACCAACCTATACTCATGTTACATACCACCCCCCCGCCCCCCACCAAATTTGTTTGGTTATTTATGGTTGGCTTCATATTATAAGGATAGTTTTAAATAGAAATACTTTTTTTTAACATTTTGGGAAAATAATTAATTTATATGTTCTTATATTTAGCATTTTATTTTGATAGCTAACAAGTTTTTAAACCTTATACTTATACGAGGGTGGATTGATAAGTTTCCGGCCTGACCAAGAAAAACAACGTTTTTAAGAATTTTTTTTTTTTATTTTTCAACATAATCTCCTCCAAGGCTGATACATTTCTGATAGCGGTGCTCTAGTCTAGTAATGCCATCTCTATAGAATGATTCGTCAAGCTCCTCAAAATACCCATTTACAGCTTCGATTACTTCTTCATTGTCCGCAAATCTCTTACCGCCAAGCCATTTTTTGAGGTTAGGAAACAGAAAATAGTCACTCGTGGCTAGGTCTGGAGAGTAGGGCGAGTGCGGCATCAATTCAAACTTCAGATCGTTGATTTTGGCCATCGCAACGAATGACTTGTTTTGGTCCACTGTTAGCAAACGCGGCACCCATCTTGCGCAGAG
>NC_046661.1:121078266-121081941 GCF_010883055.1 Belonocnema kinseyi
GCTATCTAAGGATGGTACTATAGAACGCCACCTCAAGGTAGGCCTAGTGGCGCCATCTCTTGGTCAGGCCGGAAACTTATCAATCCACCCTCGTATAGGTATGATTTCAGATTCTGTCTAATAATATTATTTAAACCTTACATTTCTGACGCACTTAAACTTTACATTTTTAAAATCTTAGCTCAAGAGATATTTCACTTCACCTTTATCAAATGTGCTGCGGCAGTCATGATTTTATAATTAAATTTTTAATTCGATACAATGCAAATATCGAGGAAGTGCAAGAGAATTTTTGGTAGGCGTTCTGATTCTTATTAGGTTTGTTTTACTAACATGATTTTATCCCCTTTTGCGGAATTTTTCAAAGTAATTTTGGTTTCCAGAAGTTTCTTTAGTATAGAAAAATGGTAATCTTTTCGAAAAGGCCTATTTTTAACATGTTTATAACTAGTGTATTTTTTATTTTCCAAAATTAAAAATTTTTTCAACATCACTTGCTAGATCAAGAATTTTTAAAATGAAACATATTTCAGTATTAGTTAATTTTGAAAACATACTATAGGCAAACTGAAAGTGCTTGGAATTGAAAAATCTTAAATTCAGACGTTGAAAACTTAATTTTTCCAAGAAGACGGTTGGAACTTGCTCAATAATTTCAAGATCTAAAACGCAATTTTTAGTGTAGGGAATCTTTATTTTATTCATTATTTTTCAAAAACCTTAACCAAAAATGAAAATCATGCTGATTTTTTATGATTTTTATCAAATAACTAACTGTACATTGTAAAGTGTGGATATAAGAGAAAAATATTTTGTTCTTAAAACAATATTGACAAACATTTAATTTTTTGTGCAAATTAGGATAAATATGTAGGACCCCTTTCATATTAAAGTATTTTATTCTTCCGTAGGTAATGTAGTAGTTTAATCAAATTCTTCAAACATTAAGTAAAGATAAATGAAACTTGTTTCCAATTACTTAATCGTTGTTTGATTCTCCTTCACTCATTTTGAACGTGAAATCAGACAAATAATATCATAATTTACAATTATAAATTGTCAGGAGACAAATATGACAATATTCCACATCATCATGCTTTAATTATATCCGATGAGAACATTAATGTGAGTAAATATCATACATTTGACACACAGCTTACATACGTAATGGAAAATTTTCTGGCGCAGTTTTATTATTTCTAATTAGGCGTATAACATTTTTTATACTGGTTGAATTTTTATAAATAAGAAATAAATTTAAAAGATAAGCAAGATAATTTCAATTTTTGATTCCCCTTTAATTATCACTAATCCTTACTTCCCAAAAAATAAAATTTTTCTATTGAAGTGCCCCCCCCCCTCTTCCTCCTAGATGGAGCACAAAATTCTCCCTTCCATTTACAAATTCCTCTACGACCTAGTATATATATTAGTCATTTATGTTAATGAAGTCACTATTAACTCAAAATTTTTGGAAGATCAGTAATTAGTTCTCTATTGTTGTATCTATTCAGATAAAATGAAAGTTATTACTGCAATTCTATGCATTGCATTCTTCGGGTTCCTTCAGCTTATGCGTAAGTTAAAAATAATATAATATAATAACTAATAATTAATAATAACAAAAATATAGATACATGTTTTTAAGGATGATCATATTCTCAAAAAAATCCAGTTTGAATTGTTGAATCCTAAGGTATCCAATTGTAAGAATTATCCTTATTGTAAAACAAAGAGGATTATAAAATATTGTTGAATTTTAAGCGCTTTAAAGTTAAATTATATAAGATTTTACTAATATTTGTAAGGTCTTGCAAATTTATTCGAGCTTGCATTAATATACATAGGGTGTAATTTTTCTGGTTACATTTGCTTAAATTGATTTGGATGTGTTAACCAATACTGTTAATGAAATCCAAACGAATGAACGAAGCGAACCGAAACGAACGTAACCAACAAATCTAATCAAAAGGAACGTAAACAACACAACTAATCAAGCCCGAACGAACATAAGCAGTACACATATAAACACTAAAATCAAAAAAACTAAGAGACCCAATCCAACCCATACGAAAGTAACTAAGATACCAAGTGCAACCGAAATTAACTTAAGCAACACAATGAACCTAAAATAAACAACATGCACTAACCAACTCAAACAAACCGACCGTTTGTCCTTTTTATCTTTTATTCGGAAGGGCATTTTTTGAATAGACAACAATGTCATTTTTCGCCAATACATCGCCATCTATCGCATACTTAAAACAAATTTTGAATAAAACGTACTTATTTTTCATCGAGAATCTAAACCTGCACTAAAAATATAGGTTTCAATAAAAAAATGTTAAGTGATCACGCTCTCGCCCTCAGGGGGTAGGTTGTGGGGTAAGCTTTTGCAGAGTGACTTTTCATCTCAACAATACAAAGCAATCATGATTTCTATGGCCGATTTCGCAATTCGCGGTTTAGTTGGCTGATACTAGCGGTACCTTGTTCAGTTGCATTCAATTTCGAGCAGACCGACAAAAATTTGCATAAAGTCACCTAATCGCCTTTTTGTTAGCTAAATTAAAGAATTTTAGTTATTATCAATATGGCTAAAATTCTGCTTCGGAAAGATCTATTAGCAAAAAAGAATGATATTTTTACCAAATTATTAGCTCTAACTTTTGTTATTATTTTTTCACAACTAAAAACTCAAAGAAAAGTTAAAAGTTGCATAAAAAACGCTAGCCTTCTAGAATTTCTATAAGAAAAAATATTGAATCCACTGTCAAGGAAATAACTGATGTGCATATCACGCAAAGTGAAGGGAATTTAATCGTCTTCAGCCATATTCACGCGTTTTTATTCGCGTTTTTGTTAACGTTACTACTGAAAGACTTATTTACACAAACGGTAATGTGTGCTTTCCAGCAAGTTTTGAAAAAAGTGGCTTACAATACATATATGAGTTGTTTGCATGCATGCACATAATTCATATATGTATTGAACTAAAAATGATTTTATTAGGCTTTACAGACCACTGGTAATTTGCTCAAATAAAAAAATACAAACATAAAAAAAAAACAGAAGATAAACTTTACATCGATTTTCGATGAAAGATTCGCCGCAACAAAAATTAACTTTACAGGCTAAACCTTGAACAAATATCGGTTAAACTTTCTTTTGTTTTTCCATGACAACACATGTGTTTTGAAACGCGTGATCATGTCTGAATAAAACTTTATCCCTCTACAAAATTTTCTGCAACAAATTTTATCATTACTTTATTTTGTGAAGCCATGAGATTCAAATCTTAAGGACTTTACAAGACCAAACACTAGTAAATCCACTAAACTTTTTTGGAAAAAAGTCAATTTTCAATTTACTGAATCTTTCTAAATAAAAAAGTTAATATTTTTCTCCATTTATTGCTTGAAAAGAAATTTTACACTACATGGTCGCCTTAATATCAATTTTTGGAACATTATTGTTTTCTGTTAACATATCTTAGTATGAAGATTATATAAATTATAATGTTAACAAAAAATGAGCGAAAATTGAGATTTTTTCATTTTTAATATTTCGAACATAAAATTTGGATTTTTTAAACACAGGTCGGATGGATTTTGTTTGCCTTTAATCTTAAAATGTCTACAGCATTACAGAATACCCTAATCAGCAAAAGACAGA
>NC_046661.1:121082041-121085902 GCF_010883055.1 Belonocnema kinseyi
ATATCATATGTTGTTCCGACCATTCAATATGTGTCAGGAGAAAGAGATAAACCGTGTCAATAATTCTGATTATTCCACGTTTAATCAATGCCTTATAATTAGTATTTGATGTTGGCTGAAGTGACGTAGTCTATTTAAGAGTTTCACAATATTGATTTGCTAATGTTATAATAAAGTTAGTAATGTTACGCAATCGAGTTTATATAATAATTTTTTTTAAATTTCATATGCCTTCTATTTCTAGAACCTTCACTCATTCATTTAATAATCTTTTTATGTTTAACATATTTACACGCAGAAAATAGTAGTTTTCCGCTATCGAATCAACTTTTCTACTAATCGTTAGTGACCGACTACTCTCTAATTAAATTGCTAAAATTTCAGTGGCATTTAGTAATATTTTACCAATATATACATATTGAGGATCGTACTTAATTTATGTAGCAGCTTAAGGGGGAGACGGGTAGATATATTTTGTTACGATTTGTTACGATGGGAGTGCATAAAAGTAACTAAGTAACTAGTATAACCTGAGTATCTTGAGGGTGCGGCTTCATTTATATACGCAGTTTCTGTAAATTCGCATACGAAGCAAATACATCGCAGTAATTATATAAAAAATAAATATGAGTTTAACATTACGTGCAAAAGAGTTCAAAAAAGTCAGAGAATTTCACTAACGACTCGATGTACTTGTCAGCTAATGCGATTTAGCTTCATTTAGAAATCGTATAAAATATATTAAATTTAGTCAAATGATAATCAATTTTAAAAAGTGGATTTTATAAAGAGAGGGAAAATAAGTTGAATCGTATTTTGAAGGATAAGAGGGATGCATGTTACGTCTTGCACCACTTATAACGATATCCTTTTTCAGCGCTAAAAAGAAGAATTACACGTTCTAGTGCTGGTTATTCCAAATCAGGGATAAGAACTTAGATCCTTCGACTTCAATTAACTTCTTGTATCTTTGCAAGCTCCGTTTCAAAGTGCTCACTACTAGGGCATGTTTTTTCCATTGAAAAAGGGATTCGGTGGGTAAACACAATTTGGTAAAAGAAAAGTAAATTCAGAAATAAATTAAACTTAAAAAAACGTATTAGAGGAGAGAGGTAAGTCAAGAAGAAATCAACCGTGATTTTCGAGAACACAAAACAATTTTTTTTCCTGGAATAAAAAAAATCCACTCAGTGCTAACAATAAGCCCACCGCTAGTACCATAAATCCCATACCGCTCGCACAGAAGGAGAAACAATATTTTTTAAATTATTTCAATGTCCCCAGGACAAACGAATAGCAACATAACGTAGGATGAACAATAGCAACACATTGTAGAATAAAAAAAAAGCAATACGCAAAGAGAACTAGCTAGTTCATGATGATAGAAGCGATAGAGGGCAGAGACGCACTTCGTGACGACGTGAGGCGATATTTGCCGTGTTAATCGTTACGAATAATATTAATCCATTAGGTCCAGGGTTCACCTTGCTTACTCGTCGCAATGGCCATTTATAAGGTGGATATCCATCATCTTTCACCAATACGAGCTGGCCCACTGCGAAGACCTTAGATAAATCACGTCATTCGCTACGCTCTTAAAGATGGCGAAGATATCTGGATGACCAACGTTTTCCGAAGTTTCCTTGAATGCGCTGTAGCAACTGAAATCGTGATAAACGATTTTTGGGCACTTCAGGACCCCTGTATCAGCAAGCATGCCCAGAAAGCCTCAAACTAGGAAGTGAGCTTGAGATGTGGAATGTGCCAAGCTTGTGGGTTGTCTATTTCAGATTCTGGAATTTTCTTCATGTGTCCCAATTCCTAATAAGCTTTCATAAAATCTTGATAAGCTTCCGCAAGCTTAGTATCCTTGGCAAAGCGTAAAGTATGTAAATAATTCTGATTTTTCCACTTTAAAGCAATGCCTCGTAATTCGTATTTGATTTTTGTAGAAGTGACGTAATCTATTTACGAGTTTCACAATACGGCTTTGCTATTGTTTTAACAAAATTGTTAATGTGACGCAATCACGTTTATATAATAATTTTTATTTAAATTTGATATGCCTTCTATTTTTAGAACATTCACTCAATCATTCAATAATTATTTATTTATTCGTAACGAGTAACACGCAGTAATTGTACAGAAAATTAATATGAATTTAACTTTACGTGCCAAAGAGAGCTTGTCAGTTAAAAACGAAGCTAGCGAAAAACAAATTTTCAAAAAATTCAGACAATTTGATTTATCAGGGAAAAGTCAAGGATTTGAAAAAAATATGCTAAAGTCAGGGAATTCCTATAAGCCTAAATATCCATTTAAAAAAGGTTCTAGGTTTAAAATATTACAAGTTTAAGATTCTGGTCTTTGTATATTAATAACCAGGGAAATTGAAAAATCGATCAGCAAAAAATAGTGAAATTTGCAAAATGAAATGTTGTGGTGACCTTCATATGATATAATTATTAGCAATTTATTAGTCTTATAAATTTCCAATTTTAGTGTTAAAAAGTGGACTGACATCTTTTTGGAATGAAAATTCACCTGTTTTTTTTCTCGAAAATTCATCTTTTTGATAAAAAATTAAATTGTTTTAGTAAAAATTCAATAATTTTTTTTGAGAGAAAATGTATTTTTCCCTGATTTAAAATGTAACTGTAAGATTAAAAATTATAGCATTTTTCCAAAAAGTCATTCTTTTTGTTTGAAAATTTGATCTTTCTACGAGAAAAACGCAACTGTCATTTGAAAATTGATATTATTTGCTTGAAAATTGATATTATTTGCTTGAGAATTCACCTATACTTTTTGAAATGTTTTTGTTGACAACATTGTTAGAAACTAATGTTTTTCTTGTTGATTTATATTTTTAGTTGAAAATACATTTTTCTATTTAAAAGTTGAAGTATTTTGTTCAAAATTTATGTTTTTTCTATATGTATGTAAATCAGCCGTCAAGCATGGAATCTACCCAATTCAATACAATTATGCACAGAACCTTTATAATGTTCTAGCATAAACGATGAAACAATAGAAGACCCAAAAAGAAACGTTTTAGAATTTTAACTACAAAAACTGAACAATTTTAAACTCGAGGATTCAAATTATTTGTCTATTTCATTAGGTAATCTCTATCATCATTATTTCGACATAAGATCTAACATCAGCGGAAATTTATTAATAATTGTCAAGTAGAAGTAAACTGTATCGATCAATATAAACCTATTCAAATCAGTTTGTGTTTAGGTAATATCAGCAAATTTGGCGATTTCCCTCTGTGGAGTATTGAAAAAATTGTTTGTTGTTAATGTGAAAGGGTTGTGTAAAAAATGATTGTCTGTTTTCCAAATATCAAATTATATTGAAACACACAACAAGAAATACAAAAAGTGTTAGGGAACGGTGATGTAAAATGGTTAGCGGAACACCAACTCAGACGACGAGTTCTGAGCTCGGTAGTGGTGAAAAAATTATAATGTCTGAATTTTTGAAAAATGAATCGCAGACAGGGTAGAGGCCGATGTTGCAGCGTGCAGTACATTTTTGGTAGGGGTAGCTGAGTTGCTTCTATTGGACAGTGAAATTCGAAGAGGGAAAATATCGGCGACACCCACTAAGGGCGAAATTTAGGAAGGGTCAGTCATACCTGACAAGAGCGCACGTGATCACACGTCACATCTTCACAGTCCACATCTTCTGAGTTCACGTGTTTTTATAACCAATTGAAAAAAAAAATTGTTCGTTAAGAAAAATGGAAACAAATGAGTTCAGAGCGGTAATCAAACATTTTCATTTAAAGGGTTTAACTCCATATGAGATAAAAAATGAATTGGACTCAGTTCATGGCACATCTGCCCCTGC
>NC_046661.1:121086002-121090826 GCF_010883055.1 Belonocnema kinseyi
TTTTACAATTCTATTTTCAAGAAATGTCGAAATCTGAAGAATATTGTTCGCGAAGGTTAAGAGCTTAAAGGAACTGTAGAATTTAAAAGATGAAAGGATTTAGAATTTCTTTTTGAAAGTAATAAACTAATAAAAATGTAAAACGAAAACGTGCTATTCTAGGTTACAAAAATGCAGATGTTTCGCTACGTGAGAAAATTCGGTAGTAAACTACATATTTAGAAACTATCTGTATAAGAAGAGCGAGATGAAATTAAAATGTATGAACATGGGACTCAACACCCTCATTTTGAGAAATATTATAATTTTTTGTGCAAATATATCCTCTTATTTAAAGAAGACATTTTCTTCTATGAAAAATTGGATTATTTTAGAATAACGTTTTCAAACATTTAAAATTGGATTCGTAAAAATAAGAAATATAAAATATGAGTTCTATTAGCGCGCGTAAAAAAAACAAATTTAAAAATCTGAAGTATGTTTAACAGTAGTGTATGAAGATCCTTGAAGATATTATTGATTCATAATCGGTTGACAAACGCCTTGGGTTTGCGCCTCAGGAAAATATATTCAAAAGCATTATTATCGTAGTAATTTTATCATTTTCATATATATTCCACTTGTACGATATTCTTTTTAACATGAACCTTATACCTGGAGATAACATCTTATTCATACATCTCCACATATTTTTATTTGCTTCTCTGTAAGAGACAATACACATATAATAGACCATTCGTTTCAATAAACTTTTATTATAATAGTTAAAAAACTAAAACCAAATTGCCTATTTTTAAAGTTTTCCAAAGTCAGGCATGATTTTTAATCGTTATAATTCTTACTTTATATTAATAATAATTATTATTTCTCAATTTAGAGAGCTAGAAATTGTTTAAATTAGGGATAAGGCTTAGTTTATTGCACTAAGACTAACTTTTCCCACCTTCGCGAGCTTTGATTTAAAGTGCTGATCACTAGGACACGTTTTTTTTGGTTGAAAGATGCATTCGGTCTATAAATCGTTTTTGGATACTAATTTCGGAACTTTCGACATTTATTGTAACAAAATAAATAAAAATTAATTTTGTTAAGTTTTTCGTAAAAGTTGAGTTAAAAAAAGTCTAAATGTAAAAAATGTGAATCTTAACAAAGTCTGCAACTTTTTGGCAGGACCTTCTCATTTTAAACGAATATTTTTTAAAAGTCTCTGTGGGACTTTCAACTGGGATGCAAACGTAACCTCCAGGGCCTAGGCAGAGCATTAAGGCAATATTCTTGGGTGATCTTTTCAAAATTGTGCTCCACATTAAATTTTCTATATATTTGATTAATTTTGTCAGTAATGTTAAATGATTATATTTAAAATAAAAAGTCGGAACAATAATGCTAAAATAAAATCAATAATATTAATCTAAGGTAAAAATGGTATTTTCTTGGTTATGCTTGTATTCTACAAGTCTAAAAAGAATAATAAAAGATAATATATATAAAATATTTTATTTTACTTTGAAAGCAAAATAGTAATAAGAATAAGCAGAATTGTAAAAAATTTGATAATACTTTTTTTTTCTTCGAAAAGACTTATTTTTCGAGAAATAATAGTGCAGATGAAGTGAATTTACACCTGTATAGCAATTATGCCATTGAAATATTTTCAATTTGACAAAACGAATTTGATACTTTCAAAAATATTTAGAAACCGTTTTTTTCTGTTTTCTTTCAAATTAGAAAAAATATTTAAAATTAAAAGATTCCTTTTTATTTCACGACAAAAAATTTATTTCTTATAACATATATCCCACATTTAAATGTGAAGTATTCGAAGAGATGGACATAACTCTAAGGAAAAAGCTAGGTCGTTTAGGCAAGTTGAAAGATATTTTATTGGCATTAATTCTGTACAGAAACAAATACGCTTACTCTTAAATATAGTTTCCTGTTAAATAGATTCCATATTAAATGTGCCTTTTGATTATATATAGGATGAGTAGAAGGCAGAAATCCTAGTCTAAAAAAACTTTTGTACAAGAAAGATCTAGAAAAACATCTGTGAAATCGTATAGGACTGGTCTCTCAGATAGCATAGTAAAATTAGGGTAAATGAAACTATCCCATACTTTACGTATATTTCAATAAATTATATGGAATTTTTAGCTCAAATATAATCAAAGAATACTATGCTTATTTGAAGTATAGGGTAATTATTGCTAAAGTATAGTTAAAGTATAGCTGAAGTTTGGTCAAAGTATGGCAAAATTTTATCTATGAAGTAGCCAATGTAACATCATTTATTTTATATTATATTATCAATAATGCATGATTAAATATTTCATCTACATAGTAATTAGACTCGAGCGTTTTAAGTTTTTATTATTATAACATCACGTGGGTAGGAATCAATGACTTTTGATCATTCAAACATATATAATGTGAGAAAAATATAAAGTTTCCATGATAGATCTTCGAGTTATGATTATTTAACATAATGCTAAAAAAGACTCTCGTTATTTTTATCTCGTTTCTAGGTATCATGAAAAATAAATAAGTCTCATTCTATGCACAACGTATGGTACAAGCTATACATCATCTGGACTTAAGAATAGCTAAAGTGTATCTCGTACGTAATATGTACTTCATTTTTGATATGTTAAACTTTATCTATACTTTAGCTTTACTTTAACTACTCATTTTCGATGAACTTGAAGTATGGGATTATCTTATTTACCATACATTTGTTATACTTCAAAAAGTCAGTGCTCTTGCAATAAAAAAATTTGGATCGGTTTGCAAAATAATAGTATAAAGTATATCGCGCGCAACTGTGGGAAGGCCAGTCATTACGTCAACATGTCGCATCGCTTTTAAATCAATGCCAAGTGACGATGGGCCTTCTAAAGTTAAAAAGAAAGATGTTATTTCCCTCTTTTATTGCAAGCATGCTTCAAATATTCCTAACACAAACACTTGTACACAATAAAGTTGGTTTTCACTTGAGAAGTGTAAACACGTATTTAACCGGCACCACGCGCGTACCAGGTGATTTGGTGTTCACATCTTGGCTGTGTGAAGCGCTATGTTAATTGTTCAATCCATCATTTAGCGTCACTTGTATATTTAGCTACGCTTTTTAGATTGGCCATTTACTGGTTAACTTAGTGAAGATTCAAAAATTACTGGTTCACTAGTGACAATTTCACTATTTCAAATTAAGAAAGTAATCATGGTGCTTGATACCGCTATGAATAATATTTATGCCTTTTTTGATAGGAAGTAATGAATGGACTCTTACAACATTTCGTATCAAAACCTGTTAAATACTACTAAAATTTATAATTTGACACAAATTTTGCGCCTTATGTCATTCAGACTTCTTATTAGAAGTCCGATAAAGAAACGAAGCTAATTCATGAACCACACGACTGTGGCATGTTTAAAGTGACAGTTACACTGACCTGAGCATTACATTTTAACAGATACTTTATGATTACCTAGCAGCAAAATATCGTGAAAACTGAAGGTGTCATTTCTTACTTTGCTATTAAGCAAGGCGGTCTGACTCCGACTCCATAAATTCTAATACATAATCCAATGAAAAAAACTTCCAGTATAAAGGCTATATTTCATAAGATATGGTGAACAAAATGTGATAAATTTATTTATAAAGTGGAAGGAGCTTGTGCAAAAGTTATATTTTTCGGGTATAGTGCGAACCTAATGTCCGTTTTCTTCTCTTACGTCAGGTTTTTAGTATTTTTTTAAAGGGCCTATTTTCAATTCACAAATCTTGCTATAAGTGAGCATCGAAACTTTTTCTACAGAAAACGATACGCACATGATTTTGATGTGCTGTTCTTATATTTCAACAAATTCTCTTGAACCATCAAGCACTTTCCGTGTATTTTTCATCTTCTTCAATTCATTTAAGTTTTCCTTAATCTGCTTGAATTCTTACAAATTTTCTTGAATTTATTACACCGTTGAAAAGTTTTTTGTTTGCTATTATATCTCGAGAACCCTTAGAATTATCGCAAAGATAAGGTAACCGTTAAATTCAGAGTTTTAAAACACATCGTAAAACTAATTGGAAAAATAGATTGTTTATTTCTTGAATATTAAATACACAGTTCACTTTTTGTTGACCACTAATTGTTCAAAATTGCTCAAAATTCAGGTTTTTATTGTACACGCAATTTACAAATGTCATTTTTTTTACAAAAATTAGGTGCGGTTGAAATTCCGGATCTTTGGGGAAATAACAACATTGTTATAGAAATGAGTGGAGACATGTCATTCAAAGGAGTCTTCAAATTGAGAAACTCCCTTATACCTAACGATATACCCGATTGGATGAAACCTAATCCAGATATTTGGCCACCTGGAAACTTCAAATTTTATATTCGAACGCAATCGGGCAATCATTATGATGGTCCACTTGAAAATATCCTTCTGTTACGCATGAGCGGACGTTTCGATGAGCGTACTGATGGTCCAGTGAAATCTTTGTTACGCATAAACGGTCTTACGTATTTAGCTGACAATTTCCAAAAGTACAATGTCAGTACATCCCATAACGATTTCCGACCTTACGGTCGCCTTTATGTAGCAATGCCACACGGCTCTATTTATTCTTCAACCTTCACACTCTTTCCGGACGAAACCACAATCGGCAATACATCCCCACCTGTTCAAAGAGCCGGCGAGAGCAGTGTAAGAAGGAGAGCTGCAAGCCGTCATAGTTCTGGAAAGCATTAGTACCTACGTTTCGTGAACGGATCTCTTGTTTCTTTCACCAAATCTTTTTGAACTAGACGGACAAATGACTTA
>NC_046661.1:121090926-121094579 GCF_010883055.1 Belonocnema kinseyi
GAATATAGTCAGTAAATGATATATTTTTTTTAATCTTAGATTATGATTGTATTCCAAACATAATAAACTTTCTTACTCTGTTTTCACCGCACTTGTAACTTTCATTGGCTCTTTCCTGATCTGAAAATTTACAATATTAGGGAACAATTCTACGAATGCATTCCACTGCACAAGAAAAATCTCAAAATCTATACAAAGACGTAAAAATAATAAATAAAAACTGCATATCATACAACACAAAAGTTGCTCATGAATATAAACAGAAGACAGTCTGAAAATATATGTCGCTTTGGAAGTGTTTTATGCTGTGGTTTGTTCAAATTTAATGTGACTTCAATGTTATTATTTTTTATTTACAAAATTGAGCAAAATCTGTAAAAAATAGATTTTTTCTTTAGTAATTGTAATATGTGTGAGTCAATACTTATAGATAGGTGTTCTTAATTTATTATGGAACAATAAAATGTTAAATTATTATATAAGAGGCAAAATTTACTCAAGAACAAATGTAGTCGAGGCCAACTGATTTCCTTCTGGTTTGAATTTCACCAAATATTTAATCAAATTAAACTTCTCCAAACATTGTGTTTGCAGAAAAAACTAACAGGTAAATTTTGATGCACGCATTTTTAAAGTGGACGCAGTTAAATTTGTTTTTATTCTGATAAATAAGATACAATAGGCTACACTAGTATTAGTCTCCTAATAAGACGTTTCTGAGTATATCCGATTAATATAATAATTTTTAATACTGTATATGGCCTGAAGATTTCTCAATTTTATAATCTTGTATAATCCGGGAACGTAGATTACAAAGTATAGCATTTCGCAACACTCATGAACATAAAAATAAAAGGGTCCGATCCAAACTAACTTTTATCATGGCTACTAGTGTCAAGAATTCCAGGGGTTCAGGCTACAGCGCGTCAGACTTCCGAGCAGAAGGGCTTTGTTGCGATCCATGTGTCAATACCAGTGAATAGAATAAATTTATTGTCTTTTGTGTCGAAAACTGATTTTTCCTGTATAATAATTTAATTTTAAACGCGTGTAGGTCATTGTATGCCAAGCTGAGTAAAAATGCTTCGACTTTAGTTCGACTTGAGCATGTCTCAGTTTTGAGACGGAGCCAGACTTCAATTTATGTCTTAGAGACAAATTTCTGTGCCTTGAAAATATAAATTTCTCTCTTGAATCCAATTTTCATGACTGCAACTCGAGCGGTTTATAACTTCGAGCGTATACCTGTCCTAAAAAAATGGTCATTCTGACTGTTATAAAAGCTAATCTTTCTAAATGATAAAACAATCTTGTGTATTATAAATGTTTGACGATGATACCGATAGGTATTTCTAACGGCTCAGTATACCCTTCTAGAAAGTTACCATTTGTATTTGTTTGAAGAAAAATTTTAAGGGTTATTGATGCAAACTCCTGTTAAAAAACAAGAATACAAAAACCAAATTTGGACCACAACGAAAAAAAATCTTATTGTAATCTTAAAAATATTTAAAAAAAAATAATTTTCGGACAAAAATAAAGAAGAGAAAAGAAAAATGAAAAGGCAGCCAATCACTTACCGTTCCTTCTTTTTTTCTTTCTTTCGTCTTTTCTATTTTTACTGTCATCAAGTTACAATAAAATAATATTCAAAGTAAACATAATATATAAAATAAAATTTCATTACCAACATTTTGGTCCTCGTAACATATCCTTATCAAGGCATGAAAAATTAATAGGTAGAAATTGACAGTACCCACGAACAGGTGCATTCTCTTTGATAACTGAGAATTGAATGAGGGTCCGTGGGCATAACTTTTGTTCAACTTATCCAAATCGGTTTTTAAATTAATAGATAACTTTCTTTGTTTTTTAAAATAAAGCATTTTCATTAATTCCTTCTTTCTCTCATTACTTTCACTATGCAAAATTTGAACATCATCCCAGTCAAACTCATGCTCTACATCAACAAATTTCTTTGTATGTTTAGCAAGAACACTCTGATAACAGCGTTCCAAACGGATATCACTTTTGTGTTCCTCTATCCTAGCATTAAGAAGTCTGCCAGTCTGTCCCACGTAATTCATCTTACAGATCCTGCAAGTGATCTCATAGACAACACCACCCTTTTAAAAATTATCTAAAGGATATTTGCGAAAATTTATCACTGAATCCATTTTAAATGGTATGCGGAAAATAGTATGCACTTTTAATTTTTTTAATCTAAGTTCAATAGTTTTCGAAATTTGACTCAAGAAGGAAGAACAAAATTATTAAACGAACCATATTCCTTTAACTCTTTTTGATTATCGGCAAGAAAATTATTACTCCATTTGTTTTTTATTTGCGAATCTCCAATTACAATATTTTTCTCAATTAATTTTTGTGGATAATGATTTATAAAAAGGATATTCCTAACAATATTTAAATTTCTTTTGTAAAATGAAAAATGGGACAAATCTATAAAAACTATCCAGTTTCAGTTTTTATATTATCCTATCTATTTAAAATTGCCTATTTAACTAATTCAAGGGATATACTCGGAGAAATTGCAATAACGTCCAGAGAAAACATTACATGGTCATCCGGAACCATTCTTTGCATTATAGTTTTTTGAAATACCCAGCTATTTTTTACATTATATCTAGAAGTTGTGGCAGAGTCCTTGAGAAGCAAATTCAAATTCTGTTGTACAAATTCTGTGGTAATATTAATGGCTGTTATTGCTATTCTTAAGGGATAGCAATCTTTGTGAATTTTGCTCAAACCATAACATCTTGAAAGAACTGTGTCTTCACTGTTAATATCACTCCATCTTATATCTTTTTCCAGAAGCCTTCTCTTTCTCCAATTGTCAAGTATCCTAAAAGTGTCTCTTTGACAAAAGTAACACCTTGTTTCGAAAATGCTACTGATCCAAAATAGGAATTTTGTGTATATTTGATTAAACATCTTTTACTATTTTCATCATTTGTTTTGTCTTACTTTTTATCACACGGTTACTGGAACCTTGGCCTAATCTGCGAATATCTGTAACTGAATCAGGAATTTGAATATCTGTCAAATTTACAAACCAAGGATCTTTATCTCCTTCTTCAAAAAGCCTATGTAAATTTACATTTTTCTCTTGAACTTAGTTTGCTGATAAATCAAATTAGAAAGTTTGTTATCATGTTTTACATCACTGCTGAAATTTGAATTGAAAATAACTAATTTAATAATTACAAATTTTTCATTCATCAGACTCGTCGTCTTAAAACAAGTAAATATCGTCTTAGCCAAGAAAAGTCTCGACTTGAGACCAGTAAACGCCGTCTTACCTGTCGCGGCCATAAAGACAAGACAAAGGCCTACATCTCGACTCACTCGACTGAAAATGCTTCGACTTCAGTTTGCCTTGAATTGCCCCACAATTAAGACATGTTAAAGTCGAAAAGTTCGACTTGAGCATGTCTCGGTTTTTAAACGGAGACAGACTTCAATTTAGGTCTCAGAGACAAGTTTCTATGTCTCGAAGACATAAATTTATCTCTTAAGTCAAACATGTATAACTCCAACACGACCGGTTAATAACTTCGAGTGTATACCTGCCCTAACAAAAAGGGTCATTCTGATGGTCATAAGAGCTAATCATTGTTAATGAATAAAAATCT
>NC_046661.1:121094679-121096364 GCF_010883055.1 Belonocnema kinseyi
AAACATTTGTCATTAGGACAACCGCAGAATTTCGCCGGGAGCGGGTGCTAATCTGAAAAATTACACCTGTTCCCAGCGAAATCGCGGTAAAATTTCAGCCACAACCACCTCTCACGACTGTGAGATAGGTGATTACAGTCTGCAACGGAATCATTACGACAATCCAGCAAAAGCCTCGTGCACCCTAAAAACACGGAGCGACCCGAAGACTACCGCTTCTGTATTTTTCCCGCAAGTGTTCTAGCATATTGTTGACACGCAGGGATGCTTTTTAGGCCATTAGCAAGTGAAAGCTTGGCACCTCCAAGAGCGACGATGATAAGGACGATCAGTTTAACAGAATATTCCGGGTATGATCGTTGTAACTCCCTTATAAGGTCTTGATACCTCTCTTTTTTTCATTCTCCTTGGTTACGATGTTTTTGTCAGCTGGTGCCGAAAATTCGATAACGAACGTGGTTCGTTTCTCGAAGTCAAGAAGAACCATGTCAGGCCTCGATTGAGCAACAGAAACAATTGTCGAGAATATAAAGTTCCAGTATATGCGGCACTTCCCATTCTCGACAATTGACTCAATTTCCCTAGGAGCATTTGGAGGAGCAATATCAAGGTTAATGCCGTAGGTGTGACAGAGATGGTAATAAAGCACTCTTAGTGCCGCATTGTGCCTTTGAATGTAGGTCGTTCCCGCGTGAGTTGGACAACTAGATAGTATTTGAGCTAAATGCTCGGGTTGTGCATGGCACGCCCTGCAGCTATCATCAGGAATGTCTTGTCTCAAAATGGGGCGACGGTATGTTAAGGTGGAAATGACACCGCTTTGGCATCCAAAAATGAAACCTTGCGTACCAGACGTCAATCCGGGCGATTCAAGGAAAGCAAACGTAAGCTCACAAGACATTGACTGCTCCTTCACATTTCTGTGGGAGATACCGTGTATCCTCTTATCGAGGAGCTGTTCACGAAAGTTTTTCTCTTGCGCTTTCTTAATCCGGGCTTTCGGGAGTGAGTACTCGAGATAGATAAGATTTGATGCATTTTGCTCACCCCTAATACTGAAGTCAAGTCCGATTGTTTCAGCAGCGTCCTAGGCTTCTTTGTACAGAAATGCTCCTTTGCCCACTTCTTCGTGATTCCTGACCATTTTAAGAAGAGGGTCTCTTCCATTTGCAACTCTATGTGCTGTCCCCAGAATAATCATGTTGTGAAGACATTCAAGACTCAATATTCCGCGACCTCCTTGACGACGTGAGATGTACAGTCGCGGAACGGAAGACTTAAGATGCATGCTTTTGTTCACGTGCATAACCTTTCTTGTCCCGATATCAAGAGATCTGAGCTCGTTCTTCGTCCATGGAACTACTCCAAATGAATAGAGTATTACCGGGACGGCAAGCATGTTCGTTGCAGATACTTTATTTCTCGCCGACAGTCCAGAAGACCAAATTTGTCGGATGAGACTTTTGTATCTGATTTGGAGAGTATCCTTTATAGATGTCACATCCTGAATGCGCCTCTGTGGCACGCCCAGATATGTATAAGTCTTTCCAGCGCAAAGGTGTCGTATAGCGCTTCTAGCAACGATATATATACGAGGGTAGTTCAATAAGTCCTTAGAATGACCAACAAATGGCGCGCGAATCGCTCCAAATCATCTGTTTTCAGTCAGCACCACTCCCGACTAG
>NC_046661.1:121096464-121116959 GCF_010883055.1 Belonocnema kinseyi
TTATGCATCATTATTAGAGCAGCTGAAAGAAGAAATTAAAAAAAAAACGACCACATTTGGCGAGAAAAAAAATTCTCTTTCATCACGACAACGCCCGAGTTCGCACATGCTTCGTTTCAATGGCTAAAATTGAAGAAATAAAATTCGAATTGGTCGAATACCCACCGTATTCACCAGATTTAGCCCCCAGTGACTTTTTCTTATTTCCAAACTTGAAAAAATGGCTCGGTGGACAGAGATTTCATTTGTATTATACTTATTTGATGAAAATACCGAAGATGTTGTTTGTTTTTACGTAGTTCTAACGGCTCAGGAGATTTTTGTAGAAAGTAACAATTCTTATTCTTTTTAAGGAAATTTTAAAGGGTTATACTCGTTCAGATCCACAGATGCTGAATTTTTTAATTGAAAATAACTAATATAATAATTACAAATTTTTCATACAACTCAAGTCGAAGCATTTTTACTCGGGATGTGTAAGTTTCTTTGATGTTAAGTGCTTTTATCATGGTGACAACGTCTATGGTGACTATATATTTACTGCCCGATTAGTTTTGAAAACATTCATTTTCTTCTTTTGTAAGAATTTAATTCTCGCCGCCGTGAAAATACATATTCTCTGCAATCTCAGCTGTAATGTACTTATAAATTGTTATAGGCCATTCAGTAGACTGTGAATTTTTACCTAGATATGTAAAAATGTCCCAAATCACAATATGACAGTTGTGGAGGGGATGAGAAGAGTATGAACTTATATTTAAACTTTTTTCTTTTTGCTCCCTGTATTTTAAGGATTTTGAAACAGTATACATACTATGATACATGGAAAAAATTACTTAAATTTTAAGCGTCGTGGGATTGCCTGGGATTACTTATTCAGATATTTCAAAGTAGACTTAAAATTGTATTTGTCAAGATTAGTTTAATATTTCGCCTATTTTGTATTATATTTTATTCTTAGCAACGCTGAGAAATTATGCATTGCAATATTATTTTTTATCTTGTTATTAAGGATTAAGGGAAAAGCTACTTGTTCGGTCTCGATATTATTCAAAACAAATTTTTAAATTCTTTTCGAGTGAATTGCTTTTGTCTATTAATCTATTTAATTTATTGTTCCGCTTTCCAGAAAATTCTTATTTTTTATTTTCAATGTGCTTTTTACGACTAAAACAAAAACGCATATATTAAAAAATTATTCATGACAGATTTGTAGCCTTTTTTGGGATGAACTACTTTTGCCAATACATTTTTCTCATACCTTGGTGTCGTTTATCTAAAAAAATTTTTTTAATTGTTTTATGTTTTTTAGAAATAAAAAAACCACGTATCCTTCCAAAAAAAACAATTACTAACAAATTTGCAGCTCTTTTTTGGTTGAATATGTTTTGTCTAATATTTTTGTATCGATGACAATTTTTAATTCTTCATAAAAATTCCAAATCTTGTTATGATAGTACAGTAGATCCTGCAGAAAGTGAAGTTTTTCTTTTCTTGACTTATTTTCATATCGTGCGTTGTTTAACTTAAAATATTCATTTTTGTTTTTTTTTATCATGAAAATAGTATGAATTTGATCATTCTTTCTTTATTAAAATATCACACAGATAAATTGCTTGTATTTACGTGTAATAAAAACAGCCGCAGATCAAATTTTTGAATATTGAAAAAAATGTTCTACAAATTTTTAAAAAGCTGTTAGTTTTTTCATTTAGGTGGTTATCGTACTTGATCTTTTTTTTTTGGTTCTTCAAACTGTCTGCTAAATTGGAACTGAATCTGACTAGTCTTCGAAAAGTTATCTGCTATACAGACGACGACAACGACGAAGACAGACAGGCACTATCGTAAAACCGGTTTTTTCTCGAAATCAGGGGGTACCGAAACGTGGAGATTTGAAGAAATCCGCAAAAGTCCGATCCATATGAAACTAATAAGAACTCAACCCTGATATTGTAAATCTGATTACTCGTTTGCGCTAAATTTGAATTTTAATATATTTATCAGTAGGTTTAAAGCTAATACAACGTTTCGTAAAAAAAAATTAATTAACTAAGTGTTTAGAACTTCGTTGAAACCACTTGCCAAACCGTGAAGCAGCGATTTATATTATATCTCAGAAGAGACAACTTTCGATTGAAATTTTACCATTTTTTGATTCTGCTAAATACGTCTGATATTGGCGAAATAATAAAATTGTGAATTAATAAATATTGAGAATTTGTCAGTTTATTACAAAAAATTACTTTTTCCAATCTATGTATTGTAAAAAATAAATATATCGTTGTGAACGTATATGCGTCATAATTAGTAAACACAAAGTGCCCCCACCCGCGTTCTAGGATATATATATATATATATATATATATATATATTTATTAGCTATTTACGTTAATGAAGTCACTCTTAGCTCGAAATTCTTTGAGGTTCAAGTATTAGTTCTCTATGATTTTATTTATTCAGAAAAAATGAAAATTGTTACTAAAATTTTGTGCTTTGCATTCTTTGGATCCCTTCATCTTATGCGTATGTTTAAAATAATATAATATTATGATTAAAAACTAATTATGATAAAAGTGTAGATAGATGTTCTCAAGTATGATCATTTTCTCAAAAAAATCCAGTTCGAATTGTTTCATTCTAACGTGTGCGAATTATCTTTATTGAAAAATAAAGAGGACTGAAAAAAATATTTTTTAATTTTAAAAGGTTACATTGGCTTGGATTGTTTTGGATGTGTTAATTAGCACCATTAATCAAAACCAAACGAACGTAACCAACAACAATAACCCAAACGTACTCAACCAATACGACCAACCCAAATGCACGTAGCCAACATAATAAAATAAAATGAATGCAATCAACAAAGCGAAACGAAATGAATGTAAACAAAACATCTAATCAAAATGGGTCTTAGTAACTCAACTAATCCAGCTCGAACATACATAAGCAGCACAAACCAAAACCATTCAAATCAAAGAAACTAAGATACCAAATCCAACCCAAGCAAACGTGATTTGGTGCTAATCGAAAACAAATTTCAAATAAAATTTACATATTTTTTAGTGGTTATTCTGAATCTGCAATACAAAATATAGTTTCCCAATTAAAAATGTAAAGTTTCCCCCTTCCCGCCCTCGGGCTGTAGGTTGTTTGTGGAGGGTGTCTTTGAGGAGTCGCTCTAAAATAGAAAGTTTTTTTCGCGGACATTTTTTTTGTTGGATGTGTATTTCTTGAAATATTGCGATTTCTCAAAATAAGAAAACCACCCTGTATAATTGTGTAATGTTTATTAAAAAAATATGACCCACTGCCTGATTTCGCCATTCGCGTTTAGTGGGTTGATGATCTAACCTCTCTGCCTGTTTTTAAACCCTGGAAATCTGTGGGTACGTTTTATTATTATAAAAGGTACCCACAGATTTCCAGGGTTTTTTTTTCTTATTTTTCTTATTTTATTTGACCATTTTGCACGGGGCTTTCCCGGTATATATCATCAGTCACGGACGCATTCTTATAATGCAATCAAGTGATCTGATGAGAGCAGTCTGCCCAGACATATTGGACAAAGCCTGGTTTTTACCCCATCATTGACGGACTGGGTTGCAGTCAAGTACACGATGGGGGGACCTACAGCTTAAGGTGGGTTCCGAACCACCAGAACCTCGGTAAAGGTACATTGAAAAATTTCCAGAGGTACCGGCTCAGGGATCGAACCCCGGACCTCTGAGGTGAAGTCTAAGTGTCTAACCAACTAAGCCAATTATTATTATTATTCTTATTATTATTACACCATTAGTCCATTTCCCTTTCACGCTAGGCGTGACTCACTCCATGGGGAAAAGTAGTAGTGTGTGGAAGGGAAAGACAATTTTCAGAATGATCCAGAATTCTCGTCTTATTTAAGTAAATAACACGTTCGTTCCGCAATACAGCTCCGACCCAGGTTCCTAATCAATCTGTCTAGTTATCACTCCAAGCTAAGAACCTCACGAAGTCGTTATGTAAGGTTCCCCACTTGGGTTCATTAGTGGCCAAGGTCTTTTGGTTCAAGCGTTATTCACTCTACTGACATTCTTTTTATTAACTATTTATCGCCATACTTTCTTGTCCTGGCATACGTCTCTAGCTTATTTTATGTCCATGCATTTTTTCATGCAGGCTCTCGTGCTTCTGTGACTTCTTATGTCTCTTCTAACTAGCGTCTCATTCACACATTCTAACCATTCTTTCCGCGGTCTACCTCTGGGCACGCTGCCATTTACTTTACCATGCTACACTTGTTTCGTTAGTCGTTCATTTGGCATTCTCTCAACATGTCCGAACCATATTAACTAACCATCTTAACATTGATTTCTTTCCCATGTGTCTACTAGCGTCTCTTCTGCATCACATTATTTTAGAATTATCTCGTTACTTACTTTATCCATAAGAATTTTCCCGCATATTATGCGCATGAATCTCATGTCAATTGCGTTAATTTTACTCATATCTTTTTCTTGATAAGTTCATGTCTCGCTACCGTACAGTACAGTGATCCCAGAACTAAAACCAGATGTGGTCCAAAACTATACAGGGCTATGTCCGTGTGAATATAGTAGGAGACGCTGTAAATGACTGATTTGCGCGCGCAACTTCTTTCTCCTCTTCTGAATTTGAAAACTCGAAGGTGCACGATTGCCGGTCGGAACACTTCGGTGGTTCTATTTATATCTCTATCTGCTTTGAAATAAAATGAAGATATTGAGATTTTAATATTTCCAGATTTCGATACTGACGATTCTCATGATTTGAATAGATCGCGCGCCTCTTGGTATGCGTATATTTTGAGGTTATATTATTTCATGTATTAAATATAAATTATATAAATATTAATACTATTATATATATAAATCTATAAATATATTAATACTGATAATATTATAATTATGTTATATTATAATAGTCTTATTTATATCTTGATCCGCATTTAAAAGAAATTAAAGAAATTAAAGAAATTGGCGATTTTGGAATTCATCTCGTTTGGATAAAAACTCAATTATTTGATTGAACCATTAATTATTTTGTTGAAAGTAACACTATTTTTTTAAAAAAGTCCTCTTTTCTATCAAAAGTTTAACTACTTTTTTACAATTTTTATTTTGTTTTTTATTTGAAGGTTCATTTCTTTCGTTGAAAATAGATTTTTGAAACTGACAATTAATCAATACCATTTTTGGTTAAGAAATAAAGTGTTTTGGTAAAAGTTCGTCTTTCTTTGTAGAAATTAAATTGCTTTATGGAAAATTTATACTTTTTGATTAAAAATTACATTTTTCGGTTGAATTATCAACTATAAATATTTTTGGTTGTAAGTCGTTCTGTTGTAAATAAAACTATATTTTTAAAAATTAAAACCATAATTTTTGGGTGGAAATACTCTTTTTGTTTTTAAAATTAAATAATTTCGTTGAAAGTTCATGTATTTTGTTGGAAATTGGCCTTGTTTAGAACAAATTTAATCTTTTTGGTTGCAAATGTATCATTTTTGGTCAAAAATGCATTTGTTTGGTTAAAATATCAAGTGTACATCTCCTTAGGTTTAAAATTCGATTATTTCACTAACAGTTGAACTACTTTGTAAAAAAATACGTTTTTTTAACAAGGGTTTTTAATTATGGTTGAAAATTTAACTATTTGGTCGAAAGTTTAACTCTTTCATTGAAAACTCATATTTTTCACTTAAAAAATTCAACTTTTTGTAGATAATTCGTCTTTTTTACTTTAAAATTAAATAATTTTTTAAAAATTCATGTATTTTATTTGATATTTGTCTTTTTTTGCAGATCATCAATTTTCTTGGTCGAAAATTCATCTGATTGGTTGAAAATTTAACAACTTTGTTGAAGATTAATTTTTTTGTTAAAAATTATTTATCTTTATCTGAAAATGTAACTATTATGTGATTGATTAAAAATTAATCGTATGTATTGGTTAAGTTGGAAGATCGTTTTTTTATAGAACATTAATCTTCTTGGTGAAAAATTCACCTTTCCCCTTGAAAATTTAACAATTTTGATGAAAATTTGTTTTTTTCTTGTTCAATTCAATTTTTTAGCACAGTTTTTATCTGGAAATTGTACTATTCCATTTTTGGTTGAAACTTTATCCTGTACATTGTATGAGTTCAACAGTTTTTAATTAAAAATTCAAACTTTTTTTGTTGAAGATTTATGATTTTAGTTGAAAATGTAATTATTTTGTTGGAAATTTGTTATTCTCTTTTTTTCTTAGTTGAAAATTCAATTATTTTGATAGTAAGTTAATTTCTAACATTTTCAATTGGCAAACTAAAATTTTTATCTCTAAATAACAATGCAAAAATATTAATCGGGAACAAATTAAAATAAAAACAATGTAACTTTTATTTTAAAAAGCTTTTAGTTAAAAAATTAATTTAATCGTTCAACTTTTAATGATACGAACTGACATTTTTTTGAATTCTTATCATTTTGAATCTTAAAAATAATAGCGTAATCTGTATTTTTTAACCAGAAATCTCTAAAATGTTAAAGTCATAAAAATTTAAAAATGGTAATTTCGTATTATAAAATAATTTAATTTAAAAAATTGTAAAATTAAAAGGTGTTAAAAGTTTGTGTTTTATACGTATGAATTATTGAGCGTTTAAATGAAATATTTCTGAATTAAAAATGTGTCAAGCTTCAGTTTTAAAAGTTTAGAATTCAAAAGATTTCCACCTCAAAATAATCATTTTCAGATTGAAAATTTTGAATTTTCTAATTTCATCCTGAATTTTGAACTGGAACAGGAAATTTTTCAAAGCAATTATATGTATTTCTGAATTGGATCAGAGATTTTTTGAAAAAAAATATAAATCAGATCAGGGACAAGCCATAATAAACAATTATTAAAAACTATACAAATTTGAACGGAGTGGTTCGAAATAGAAAGCCTTGAATTGTTAAAATTGTAATGAGCTAAATTTTAAGTTTGAACGCTACAATTTTAATTTAGAATAATATACAAAATTAATTTCAAACTTGAAATTATTTGAAATTATTTGAAACACGATGTAGATTTTTCTGGATTTAAAAAAAAGCTTTTGAGAATTGTAAAATATTTAAAAAGAATAACAAAAATTGTTGTGATTGCTAAGAAAATTAAAAATGATTTTTTTGTTTGAAAAATTAATTTTAAGTGAGTATTTGAAAAGATTTTAAAAATTTTTAAAAAAGGAATCAGGACGATTTTAAGGCAATTTTTTTATTATGCAGTTTTTTAATTTTAGGAAAAAAATCTAATTAACACAATAAATCAATTTTCAACCCAAAAGTTTACTTTTCAACAAAATAAATTAATTTTCTATCAAATAATTGGTATTTTAACTAATACAATGTACAGGATAAAGTTTTAACCAAAAATGGAATAGTACAATTTCCAGATAAAAACTGTGCTACAAAATTGAATTGAACAAGAAAAAAAACGAATTTTCAACAAAATTGTTAAATTTTCAAGGGAAAAGTTGAATTTTTGACCAAGAAGATTAATATTCTATAAAAAAACGTTTTTCCAAATTAACCAATATATACGATTATTTTTAATCAATCATATAATAGTTACATTTTCAGACAAAGATAAATAATTTTTAACAAAAAAATTAATTTTAAACAAAGTTGTTAAATTTTCAACCAATGAAATAAATTTTCGACCAACAAAATTGATGATCTACAAAAAAGACAAATCTTAAAAAAAATACATGAATTTTTAAAGAAATTATTTAATTTTAAAGTAAAAAAAAGACGAATTATTTACAAAAAGTTGAATTTTTTAAGCGAAAAATATGAGTTTTCAATGAAAGAGTTAAACTTTCAACCAAATAATTAAATTTTCAACCATAATTAAAAACCCTTGTTAAAAAAACGTATTTTTTTGCAAAGTAGTTCAACTGTTAGTGAAATAATCGACTTTTAAACCCAAGGGGATGTACACTTGATATTTTAACCAAACAATTGCATTTTTGATCAAAAATGATACATTTTCAACCAAAAAGATTAAATTTCTACTAAACAAGGTCAATTTCCAACAAAATACATGAACTTTCAACAAAATTATTTAATTTTAAAAACAAAAAGAGTATTTCCACTCAAAAATTATGGTTTTACTTTTTAACAATATAGTTGCATTTACAACAGAACGACTTACAACCAAAAATATTTATAGTTGATAATTCAACCGAAAAATGTAATTTTTAATCAAAAAGTATAAATTTTCCATAAAACAATTTAATTTCTACAAAGAAAGACGACCTTTTAACAAAACACATTATTTCTTAACCAAAAATGGTATTGATTAATTGTCAGTTTCAAAAATCTATTTTCAACGAAAGAGATGAACCTTCAAATAAAAAAAAAATTTTAAAGTAGTTGAACTTTTGATAGACAAGAGGACTTTTTCTACAAAATAGTTACATTTTTAACAAAATAATTAATTTTTCAATCAAATAATTGAGTTTTTACCCAAACGAGATGAATTCCAAAATCATCAATTTCTTTAATTTCTTTGAAATGCGGATCAAAGTATAAATAAGACTATTATAATATAATCATTATTAATATAAGTATATATTTATATATATTATAGTCTTAATATTTATATAATTTATATTTTATACATGAAATAACAGAACCTCAAAATATACGCATATCAAGATGCGCGCGATCTATTCAAATCATGAGAATCGTCAGCATCGAAATCTGGAAATATTAAAATCCCAATCTCCTGAATTTATTCAAAGATATTTCGCAGCAGTTAGCAGATCTGATCGCCATTTTGTTTGATAAATGAAGGGATTTTATTTATTATTAATCAGCATGCAATTAGAGCCACCCATCAAGATATAGCGAACGTCATATTGCTGACGTTTATTTAAACAATATCAATATTGTAAAATAAAAATAAGATAACATAATTATTTTGAAAAAAATGTAATGGGGCGAAAAAAATTATTTCAGATACTTTCAACATCAATTAAGATTTTTCTGAAAAATCAAAGTGAAGTATGTGGAAAAAGTAGTTATTAAAACTTAAATTTGGCATGCTTTAATTATTTCAAAATATGCTTTAAGTGTCAGATGTGCTGTCGTCTTTGATCAAATTACGTGGTATATCTGTGAGTGTGCACACATTAAAGGGATTATTTTTAATTTGAATAAGGTGCGGTGGAAGAGATAAAGTCTGTAAATAATTATGACTTTTCAACACAGAAACAATGCCTCGTAATTAGTATCTGATTTTGGTAGAAGTGACGTAGTCTATTTACGAATTTCACAATACGGATTTGCTAATGCTTTAATAAAGTTAGAAATGTTAGGCAACCACGTTTATATAATAAACTATTTTGAGCTATATGCCTTCTATTTCTAGAACCTTCTCTTAATCATTTAACTTGTTTTTAATAATAAATTAGCAGCTTTTTACTATCGAATTTGTACTTTTGTATTAATTGTTAGTGACCGACTACTCCCTGATTAAATTACTAAAACTTCAGTGACAATCAGTGAAGGATTATTAATTTAAATATAGAACCGTAACCAATTTTCGTTACAGCTCAATGGGAGAGAGGGGCCGAGATATTTTGTTACAATTTTTAACGATACGGGAGGAGGTGGATTCATTCATTTACGTAGTTTTCAGAAATTCGTAAATGAAACAAATAACTCGCAATCATTGTACAGAAATTTAATATGAATTTAACTTAACCTACCAACGAGGCCTTGTCCGTGAACAATGAATCTAGCCACAAAATTTTTTTTTAAGTCAGAAAATTTTATTGATCAGGGAGAAGTCAAGGATTTTAAAAAAATCTTGCAAAAGTCAGGGAATTCATACATATAAGTTTAAATAACTTTCAAGAAAACTGAATTAAAAAATTTCAATTCTAATTTTAAATTGTTTTATTTCGTTTAAAAAAGGTTTTAGGTTGAAAATGTTACAAGTTTATCATTCTGGCCTTTGAATATTATTAATGAGAGAAAGTTGGTAAGGGGAAAATTAGAGAATTTGAAAAAAGAAGCTATGCGGTGACGTTGGCCTAATATAATTGTTAGCATATTTATCTACCTTGTGTTTTTCTAAGACTATTTCCATTTTTTGCAGTTGCTTCCTTCTAAAAATTAGCTTTTGCAATGATAAATTTCATTATTTGTTTTAAATATCACCGGTTTTTTTTTAAATTTCATCCCTTGTTGTTGAAAATTCAACTGTTTCATTGAAAATTCAATTATTTTGTAGAAAACTTACATTTTGCTAAAAAAATCTTATCTCTGTGTTGAAAAGTCAACTGGTATCTTTTCTGGATGAAAATTGAACCATTTTTTGTTTTGAAAATTTGTCTTTCTGATTTGCAGACTCATCTGCTTTAGTAGAAAATTCATCATTTTGCCTAAAACTTGAAATAATTGGTAGAAAACTGATCTTTTTTAATTGAATATTCAACTACGTTGGTGGAAGTTAAAATATGTTCAAATTATTATTTTTTTTAATCAAAGCTTATCTCTTTAGTTGGAAATCTTTCTATTGTGTAAAAATTAATTTTATTCCGCTGAAAATTCATATTTTCTTGTTGAAAATTCAATTTTGGTACAAAAATTTCGTCTTTTGAATAAAAAATCTTTATTTCTTGAAAATGCAAGTATTTTGATAAATAGTCACCTTTTCTGGTAGAAAAATAATTTTTTTATTGAAATCAATTTGAAAATCTTTAATTGGTACGTGAAATATTGCTTTTTGCTATATGTAAAACGTCATGTTTTAAAAATATTAAAAGGATTAAGGTGCTGGTATTTGAATAGTAACATATAATGTGTTTGGCAATGTGAAACATAACGAGTATATATAAAGCCGCATTCTATTATGGTCAAATGCCCTTACTTTATTAAATTTTCATCATTTGAAAAAGTATGTAAAATGATATATAAAACAATTATTCCTAAGGGTGTAATTTGTTTAATGCGAGGTATAAAAAGCGGCTTTTCCATTTTTTCAAGAAAACTGTAGATTTTAGCAAAAGTATGCTCATGGACTAGGATAAACTTTCCTTTTTATAAGGTCTTAAAAACAAGGAGAATAAAATGATTACCTTTATAATATTCTAGACTAAACTATTAAAATTTTAAGATCTGAAAAACAGATATTTAACAATTTAAATTTCAAAACTCAACAATTTCAAACTCAAGGGTTCAAAATTATTTGTCTATTTGGTCAGGTAATATCTATTGTCATTAGGTTGGCATAAGACCTAACATTAGCGAATATTTCTCAATAACCATGAATCGGAACTACTGTATTGATCAATATAAAGCCATTCAATTGAGTTGTACTATATTAGTGCTGGTAAAAATTGAAAAATGTAGAAAATCTAAAACTAACGTATGTTAAAAAGTAGCGTATGAGGATTCTTGAAAGTAATGTTGACTCATAATCGGTTAGTAAATGCCTTTGGTTTGCGCCTTAGGAAAATATATTTAAAAACATTATTACCGTCATTTTATCAGTTTTATATATTCCATTTGTAGGAGATTCTTTTTATCATAAGACGTATATGTGGAGATAACAAACTATTCATAAATTTTCAAAAATTTTTATTAGCTTTTCTGTAAGAGATAGCACATGTACCATAGACCTTTGGTATTACAAACTGGTTTTTAATTATTGAAAAACTAAAACCAGATTTCATAATTTTATAGTTTACTATTTCAAATAGAAATAATATAGAAATTGTTTAATTCTAAGCTTTCCAATTTGAAATTCTTTATGCATTAGAAATAGCACTTATTACTTTGAAAATGTTCCAAGTAAAACGCAAGACTTCATAATAAATATTTTTTAAATAAACCTTAAAGGATGAAATAATTTTAAATGTCAATTTTATTCATTTAAAAAAAAGGTGTAATAAGGTCTAACGAACAATCCTCTTCAGCTTAAGCGATTTGACTTACACTAGAAATCGCATAAAATAAATTAAAAAACATTAGAATAAATTTCAAATATTTGCGGCAGGCTATATATAATTTAGCGAAAAACATTTGAGGCCATAGAGCTTTAGCTTCATAAACTAATTTTAAGATTTTTTAAAACCAATATATTTTTTGTAAAATATTAATTAATTTTCAAAAGTAGAGCTTAAAAAGAGACGACAAATAAGTTGAAACACATTCTAAAGGATAAGAGAGATGCAGTTCACGCCTTCCACCACTCATAGCAAAACCCTTTTCCAGTGACAAAAAGAAAAATTACACATTTTAGTGCGGGTAATTTTATATCAGGGATGAGGACTTAGTTTATTGCACTTCAACTAAATTTTCCTATCTTTGCAAGGGCCTAATTTTTCCTTGGAAAAGGAATTCGGTGGGATTAATGGGAGAGGGTGTAATCTATCAATCGTTTTTAGATACTAATTTCGAAACTTTAGACATATCTTGTAAAGAAGTATAAAAAAAGGAACTTTGTTTGGTCTCGAAAAATGCTAAGTTAAAAAAAAGTGGAACTATAAAAAATATGTGTATTAACAAAGTAAAAAATTTTTGGCAACATATTTTCATCTTAGTTCAATATCTTTTAAAAGTCCTTGTAAGGCTGTCAACTTAGATGCAAACAGAACTTCTAGGACCTAGGCAAATTATGAAGTAAATATTCTAGGGTGATCTTTTCGAAACTGCGCCCCAAATTTATTTTCAATATATATTACTAATATTGTTAGTAATATTATTCGATTATATTTAAAATGAGAAGTCGAAGCAATAATGTTAAAATAAAATAAATAATATTAATCTCAGGTAAGAATGGTCTTTTCTTCGTTATGGTTGTATTCTACAAGACTAAAAAAATAATAAAAGATAATATATATGAAATATTTCATTTTACTTCAAAAGTAAGATAGTAATAAAATAATCAGGATTTGAAGAAAAAATTTAATAATTAATTTTTTCCTCAAAAAATTTAGTTTTAGATAAATAGTGTACATTACGCGGAATTCCAGAAAATAAACTTTTTCATGTATAGCTCTTATAAAAATTAAAACACTAAAAGCGATACACTTTATATATTTATAATTAAATGGTAATCTGACTGAATTTAATCTAAACCTTCATTCATACTCGAGAAACTTTTTCGTACTGATTCAATGAAGGCCACTGATTTAATTCCGTTTTGGAAATTTATGTCGCTTTTGAATTGAATGTATTATTTTGAATTCAATGTACTACTAGGAGAAAAGAATTGTCAATAAATTTGAGATATTTGTTTGAAACAGATAAAGACCTTTAATCCTGCATGGTTTCTTAAATGCAATTTTTTTAATTTACTTACTTCTCTTATTTTGTTTTAATTTCTTAGTGAAATATTAAATTCTACAAAAAGAATTTTGAAAATTTAAGAATGTTCTACAATACTGCATTATATGCATCACTTTTCATAATGGTCATCTAATATGTCAATATAGGCACACAATGATTCCCATGACAAGTGGCATATTGTGTAATATTTAAATTTTGTGAAAAGACTAGCGTATTGTCACCTGATTGCGAAAAAATTTTCTTGAACGGCTGTGTCATTTGTCATCGTCGTCAACAATTTTCAGTTTGAATCCTAATAAAACAAAAAAATGAGAATCTCTACCCGCCTGAAATGAACCGGTGATATCCCACTGATTATCAGTGAAATCTTAACGGTTGGTACAGCCAGAAGGATGTCACAATCAGTGAGATATCATGAGTTTACCGAGTGAAATTAAGTCACTGTAGTAACCCAAATGATTGTCAAAGTAATTGCAAGCCATTGGATAATAATTGAAAAAATTAGTTCACTGAAAATACTGAAAACTCACAGTCGAATATTCATGTTTAGAAAATAAAAGTATGCTACTTTTTTTTATTTTCAAAGTGAAAGAATCCAAAGAAAATTGTAAGCTCCAGCACTGACCGTTTGCTTGCTTAATACATGAGCTTGAACCATCAAGAATTTTTTCGTATGTTTTGTATCTTCTTGAATTTTTTCAAACTCTCCCTAATCTGCTTAAATTCTTTCAGAATCTCTTGAATTTACTACAGAGTTCTTTGTTATATTTTATAAATATTGAATCGATAGTTTACTTTTTGTTTGCCATTAATTATTTAAAAATGTTAACAGTTTTAGTTATTAGTGTACAAAAACTTTACAAATGTCAATTGTTTTCACAAAATTAGGTGCGGTTGGAATTCCAGATATTTGGGGGAACCAAATTATTATAGAAATGAATGGAGGCACTGCTTTCAAAGGAGTCTTCAAATCAAAAGACTCTCTTAAGATCCACGACATACCCGATTGGATGAAACCTGTTCCATATATTTGGCCACCTGGGAGCATTAACTTTTATATTCGAACGGAATCGGGCAGTCATTATGATGGTCCAATTGCACCTATGACACTAGTACACATGGGTGAAATTATGTTTAATGATCGTACTCATGGTCCAGTGAAATCTTGGATACGTATAGGAAATAACGTATATTTAGCTGGCCACTTCGAAAAGTACAATGCCAGTAGACCTTATATGGATTTTCGACCCGACGGCCGCCTCTATATAACAATGCCACATGGCTATATCTATACTTCAACTTTTAAAATTTTTCCGGACGAAATCACTATCGGTGAGACATCCCCGCCTGTTCAAAGAGGTAACAACAGCAATGTAAGAAGGAGAGTTGCAAGCCATCCAAATTCTGAAACGTATTAGTCGGTATGGTTAGGCGAGTGTCTGTGTGATTTCACCAGTGCGTTTTGTATAATGGATCTCTTGTTTCTTCCACCAAGTCAGTTTGAAGTAGACGGAAAAATTATCTAATAGATTTATATTTACAACTATGCTTGCACCGTACTTGTGACTTTCATTGGCTCTCTCATTATCTAACGGTTTATAATAAGGGCAGATTTGACGAATACCTTCCGCTGCACAAGAAAAATCTCAAAAACTATGCTAGATTTGGAAATATTTTATGCAGCGGTTTTTTCAAATCTAATGAGAGAGTAAGATTATTTTTTTATTTACAAAATTTAGCAAACGCCGTACAAAATAGACGTTCTCTTTAGTTATTAAAATATGCAGGAATCATTATTTATAAATTGGAATTTTCAGATAACGATGGAAAAAGAAAATGTTAAATTATCATATTAGAGGGTACCACTCACTCAAAAACATATGTGGCCGTGACTGACTTCCTCTTGTTTAATATTTTAGAAAATATTTAATTCAATTGAACTTCTCTAAAATTATATTTTGTAGTAAGAAACTAACAGGTAAATTTTCTTTCACGCATTTTAAAAGTGGGTAAAGTTAAATTTGTTTATATTTCAACAAAAAAGATACAATATATTAGAGTTATATTAGTTTTCTAATAGGGCATTCCTTAACACATCCCATTCATATACTAATTTTGCATACCAAGTATGTCCTGAAGATAGCTTAATTTTATAATTATGAATAATCTGGGAAACGTGGATATATCTTTTGCAAATTATTTGTAGTTAATTGTATAAATATATAGATTCATCACTTAAAAATACAATAAAAATGTTTTCCCATGATTTTTTACAAAGTATAGCATTTCACATCACACATCAAGGTACAAAAGAAGGATGCGCTCCAAAGCCACTTCCATCATGGCTACTCCTGCAAAGAATTCCAAGGGTTCTGGCGACAGCGCGTCAGACTTTTGACTGAAAAATTGTGGTGCGTGTGCCCGCGCCAGTTAGTAGAATTATTTTATCGTTTTTTGTCTCGATAACGGATTTCACCGTTTTATTCATTTAGTTTTAAAGACTTATATGCCATTATATGCCATGTGCAAGTTTCTTTGTTGTTCAAGTGCTTGAGTCAAGGTTAAAGCATCTGCGATGACTATATATTTATTGCCCCAGTAGTTTCGAAAACAGGCATTTTCTTTTTCTGTAAAAATTTATTTCTCGCCGCAGTGAAAATACATCTTCTCTGCAATCGCAGCTGTTAGGCACATTGTTACGAACTATCCAGCAGACTGCTTTTTTATTTACATTAAATATGCAAAAATGTTCCAAACCACAACATGAAATTTTAAGTAACCCGGGATTGCCTGTCATTCGTTATTAATATATTGCAAAATAAGGTTCAAATTGTATTTATCATGATTTCTTTAATATTTGTTTCTTATTTTGCATTCTATTTCATTCTTAGCTGAACTGGGAAATTTATTAATTCTATATTATTTTTCATCTTGTCTTTTACGATTAAAAGAAAATCGACTTTTTCGGTCTTAAAATTATTCAGAACAAATTTTTTAATTCTTTTTGGGTGAATACTTTGTGTCTATTAATTTTTTCTGATACCATGCGTTGTTTTCCAAAAAATGTTATTTTTACATTCTTATTCATAAGAGTGTAATATAATGCTCAAAATTTTCGATCTCTGGTTTTTAACGGTTCTTCACGTTTCAGCGCTCACAGAGCCCGAAAAACATGAAATCTGGTCGTTGTCTGTCTAGATGTCTATCTTTACGTCTATATGTTTGTCTGTATGTATGGTTACCTGCAAGTTACAGCCACACTAACTTTTGCACGATTTGTCCAATCGAGTCAGTTTTTGATACAGTTCTTAAGGTTCCCAAAATGAAGGTTAAATTCGTTGAGCAGATAGTTCCAATCAAAATTAAGAAATTTATAACATTTTCAAAATTTGAAAGATGTCAAATATATTTAGAAACTATCTTAATTAATTTTTTTTAATTCAACAACAATTTTAAAAGATAAAGCTTTTTAAAATTTAAATAACATCTTTTTACGAGTTTTAGAATTATGTGTCCAATTTCCTAGTACACGGAAAAAACTTGCAAATATTCTGAATGACATCTCTAAATTTGATTAAATTCCAAAAACTTATATGCTTTTAAACATTTTAAAAACTTAAAAAAAGGGGGAAAAATGTGTAATGGGTTAAGAAATATGAATCTAAATTTCTACAAGATATAGAATATATGTATTTCCAAACTGTTTTGATGAAATTTCTTAATGGGACAAAAGTTCCAAAAGTTGGATCATTTAAAAAAATATGCAATCTTTGTTTTTAAGAGATTAGTAAGTTTAAAGCGCTATTTTTAGTAGATTTGAGCAAGATTGACCAATTATATTGTTGAAGTTTTTCAATTGCAGTAACAACTTATGGCTGAGAATTTTTAGAAGTTTAAATCACGGTTTTCGAATTAGGTTATAATATTTATGATATTTGAGAAAATGTAGTTAAAGTATATGCATTAGACGTACGAAAACGAGAGCAAAGCGCGAGAGCGTACTCGCTCATCCTAGGAGCGTTCATACTTGCCACGATCACCGCGCGCACAGCGAGCCATGAGAATGTGCCCGCGCAGCGGACATAATTAAGAAACTTTTCAATGTGATTTTTTACGACTAAAACAAAAACTACGCATCCTATCAAAAATCATTCATGATCAATTTATTTCTGTCCTTTTTTGGATGAAATACTTTTTTCAATCTATTTTTCTCATAATTTGTCTCGCTTGCCAAAAAAATAAATTTTTTATATTTTCAAAGTTTTGTACAATTGAAAAGAACCGAGAATCCTCCATGATACCATGCGTTGTACAACTTAGAATGTTCATTTTCGTTTGTTTATTGGACCTTGAAAGTGGTATAAATCTGGCAATTTTCCTTTTTCACAAAAAATGTAAGAAATAAATTGTTTGCATTTGCTTTTAACATAAACAGCCATAAAAGCAATTTTCAAATCTTGAAAAACTGGTCAAAAATTTTTTAAAAAGCTTTAAATTTTTGAATTTTAATCCAAAATAGGTGGTTATTGTACTCGATCTTTCTTTCTGGTCCCTGAAACTGTATGCTAAATTCAACTGAATCCGATTATTCTTTCAAAAGTTTTCTGGTATACAGATGATGACAGAGACGACAGGCAAACAAACCGACATCAACGTAAAACTGTTTTTTTTTTAAATTAAAGGGGTATTGAAACGTGGAGATTTGAAGAAATCCGCGATAATCAGTTTTTACATAAAACCAATACTACCTTCTCGTTATGATGAGAATGGAAAACTGGTTAGAAGAAAATTCATGAAAAGTCAGAAAGTTTTGAATTTGTAGCAACTCTGATATTAAAAACTTGGATTTCTCAATTTCCCTAAATTTGGATTTTAAAATACATATCATTAAGTTTGAATTTAATTAATTTTTTTTATGAAGAAAATTATATGAAATACGTCAAAAGTTTTGATTTTAAAGTACAAGATATGCACATACATACACAGGATCAGAAAGTAAAAAACAAGGGCCAATTTTGAATAGAAGGAGCAAAAATTCACCTTCAAGGGTAAGTTCTAGTATATAAAAATAATGATTTTGCACTTTATATAATGCACTAAAAATATTAAAAACTGCTAATTTTTCACCTGTTGTCAAAAGATAATATCTGATTGAAATTTTACAAATAAGTTTACTTTTGCCCGTGTTAAATTCTAATTTTAATTTAGTGAAATATGTCTGGCATTGGCTCAATAATAAAATTGTACATTAATCAATATTAAACGTTTGTCAGTATATCGTGCACACGAATAAGACATTTTTTGTTACTCCCTTTCAACTGAAACTGAATCCTAGATTATGTGCGTGGCTTTCGCAATATTCTTTCCTTCAAATTTACAAATTAACCAATCGGCTCTGAAGAAACGCGACAACAATAGCTACGAGATTTTCGTAACGCACCTTTTTTGAGAGCAAGTTAATGGAATTAGGTTGGTAATGGTATTAATAAAAGATATTCAACAGTGTCGCTTGAAAAAAGAATAACGAAACAAATTTAAATAATTTCTTTGCATTTTGAGATAAAAAAACTTCTCCCTTCTTTCACTCTATGTATGCTGAAAAATAATTATAGCGTTGTCAACGCATGTGAGTCATAATTAGAGCACACAAAGTGCCCTCCTTCCCCCTAGATTAAACAGAAAGATTTCCCTTCCATTTTCCAATTCCATTACGACCTAGTAGATATAATAGTCATTTATGTTAATCAAGTCAGTCTCTGCTCTAAATTTTTGGAGAAAAAGTTATTGTATCTATTCAGAAAACATGAAAATTATTACTGAAATTCTGTGCTTTGCAGTCTTTGGGTTCATTCATCTTATGCGTAAGTTTAAAATAACAGAATATTATAAGTAATAATTAATTATGACAAAACTGTAGATAAATTTTCTCAAGTATGATCACAATCTCAAAAAAATCCAGTACGAATTGTTCAATCCTAAAGTACCTAATCCTACAAATGATATTTATTGTAAAACAAAGAGGATTTAAAAAATAGTGTTAAATTTTAAACGCTGAAAAATTGAATTCCATTAATTTTAGTTAATAATTATAGGGACTTGAAATTATATCCGTGCTGAAATTAATATATTTGATTGTATGATGTTTATTTTTTTAAATATTCAATAGCGATTATGATTTCTATGTCCGATTTTGCTATTCGCGTTTTAGTGGGTTGTTACACTAAGCTGCCCAATAGTTTTTCAATCGTTGAAATCTAGCGGTACCTATTTTAGCTGTAGTTAACTTGTAGTTACCAAATGCTGGCATTTGGTATGTTACATTACATGTATTGGGATTTTATAAGACAACTGTAGTACCTGGCGAAAAAAAAAGAAATTTTCTGACAGAGCCACAACTGTGTTTAATGTATAAGGCATAATGCGCGTATTTACGGCATTTAGGGAATTCATAGAATTGTTGGAATTCAAGGACTTCATAGAATTAAAAGAATTCGTGGAATTCACAGAATTTACTGAATTCGAGGAATTCACGCTATGCACGGAATATAAGGAAATAATGAGATTAACAGAATTTATCGAATTCCCGGAATGCAAAGAGTCAAAGAAATTCACATAATTCATGAAATTCATGGAATTCGACGCCCGAGTAAAAATGCTTCGACTTGAGTTCGACTTGGTTATGCCTTGAGTTCGTCTCCAAGCCATCGATGTCTGGTTGCGTCTCAAAATTGAGTCGAGAGTCGAGAGAAGCCTTCGTCTTACTTTTATGGCCACGACAGGTAAAGCAACGTTTACTTGTCTTAAGTCGAGCCTTGTCTTGGCGAAGACGACGTTTACTTGACTTAAGACGAGCCTTGTCTTGGCTGAGATTATCGAAACTTTTTGGCTCATAAATGAGATTAAAATTGATTGATTAAAAATATGTAATTATTAAGTCAGTTATTTTTAATTTAAAAATTCAGATTAAGTGGATCTAAACGAATATAACCCTTTAAAAATTTCTTTAAAAAAATGGAAATTGTAACTTTCTAGAAGGATCTCCTAACCCCTTAGAAATACGTAAAAAAAACAAAATTTTAGTTATCATCGTCAAACAAGTATAATACAAATAACAATCCCTAGATAGGTTGATTTAATATA
>NC_046661.1:121117059-121118151 GCF_010883055.1 Belonocnema kinseyi
GCATGCTTTTGTTCACGTGCATAACCTTTCTTGTCCCGATATCAAGAGATCTGAGCTCGTTCTTCGTCCATGGAACTACTCCAAATGAATAGAGTAGTACCGCGACAAAGATGTCCCGATATCAAGAGATCTGAGCTCGTTCTTCGTCCGTGGGACTACTCCAAATGAATAGAGTAGTACCGGGCAAAGATGTCGTATGCCGCTTCTATCAACAAGCTCAGGATCTTCAGGGATGCTATTAAATTTTCCTCGCTTCAAATAAACCTTGGCGCATTTGTCTAACTAAATTCCATTCCAATTTCCTTAGTATATCGTTCGATAATCCCCAGAGGCAAAAGAGGAGTGGGCTCATGGTGTCGCCCTGAAAGACACCTCTCTGAAACGTGACCTTGTTAGTCGTCACACGATTTTTGGCAGATGAGATAGTAAATCTGGTTGTTCAAAGCGGCATCAATCTCTCTATGCACCCAACTATTTGAGGATGAACCTTTAAGATTTCCAAAAGACAGATGATAAGTCTATGGGATGTAGAATCGAAAGCTTTCCGATAATCAATCCAGGCCATCGATAGGTCACGCTGGTAGAATGCTGCATCTTTGCAGACACATCTATCGATGATCAGGTTCTCCCGACATCCGGCTACGCCTTTCTTTGAGCCTCGTTGTTCATACATTTCTTGCCACACAGGTTCAATTGCCCGAACAATCTTATCATTTAGGATAGCTGTAAATATCTTATAAAGCGCGTTTAGACAAGTTATTGGCCTGTAGTTCTTTGGGTCAGCTAAGTTGCCTACTTTCGGCAGGAGTATTGTGCGCCCTCCCACCAACCAGTCTGGAATCGACTCTTCCGACTTCAAATATGAGGTGAAAATACGGGCCAAATGATGATGGGTTGAAGAAAACTTCTTCCACCAGAAGGTTTTGATACAATCTGGTCCCGTTGCGGAAGAGTTCTTCATCCCTCTTAATACTTTTTTCACCTCCTCGATAGTGATGGGTGGGCATTCTTTATCAGGTGTTATGAGGGCAACACATAACTCCTTGAAGTTATTTATATTTTCTGAGTCTTCGTCCAGTCTATGCTGAACTT
>NC_046661.1:121118251-121127347 GCF_010883055.1 Belonocnema kinseyi
TTAAGTCATTAGGCCTACTTTCATTTCGTCGCTCACTCTGAAGTCGTTCACTTTTTGCTTTAAAACGTGAAAGTCGTTCATCATGCAGCATTCACTCGTTATTTCCATCGACGACGGTATGTTTATCTGTCATTTCTTTTGTAAAAGGCCTTTGAAAAAGTGATTTCTTAGTCAAGTTCAAATCTTCTGCGCTTAGCGTTTGCCCCTTCTGAAAAGCGCGCTATATATGTCAACAGTGTTGACTCTTATTGTCATTGGTTTGGCTAAACATGTTACTGACCACTTCTTGATGCGTGTTTCGTATACAGACATCGCTTGTATCGCTAAAGCTACCAGGATTGGTTCTATTCGCTGATCATGGGCGCTTAGCGTTTGGCCCTCTGGCGAAGTGTACACTGTTATTATCGATGTGCGCACTAGTTACTAATGTTACTTTGGATACCATTTCTGCCTTTAAAAAAGTAATAACTTAGTCAAGTTCAAATCTTGGGCGCTTAGCGTTTGATCGTTTCGAGAAGCGCGCAATATAACTCATTGGTTTGGCTAAACATATTACTGGCTACTTTGTGATGCGTGATTCTTATAGTGACATCGCTTTCGTCGCTAAAGTTACTAGGATTGGTTTTATTCGCTGATCTTGAGCGCTTAGCGTTCAACCCTCTTGCGAAGGGTAGAATGTTATTATCGGTATGTGTCCACTAGTTATTAATGTTACTTTGGGTACCATTTCGGCCTTTAACGAAGTGAATTATTAGTCAAGTTAAAATCTTGGGCGCTGAGCGTTTGATCGTTTTGAGCAGCGCGCTATATGAGTCAACGGTGTAGGCGAAAATATGACAGACCACGATCCGAACCGTGATTTCTATGTTGACATCGCTTTTGTCACAAAATCTGTTATAATTCGTTTTATTCACTGATCTTGAGCGCTTTGCGCCGCATAGTGCTAAAACTGTCCACTTTTTTGGATTTTTTTACGGATATATCATCCGGCACTTATAACCTTAAAAATCACAAAGTTTCAGCTAAATCCACCGAAAGCCATTCTCCCATACATTTAGTGCGGCGTCCTTGGATCACTAAACATTTCGAGCTTTTACTATTTTCTCCCTAGATGCAAAAAGTAGAGAAAAGCCAAGGGATTTTATGTTCACACAGGCTATAAGAAAATTTGGCTGCAAGAAACAAGTGACTGGGCTAACCTTATGGATTTTAAGTCGCTGAATCCAAATCTAGCCTTAGAATTTCTCGGACACGTTTCAGTTGTTCCCTAGATACAGAAAATAGGCAAAAACCTTGGGATATTCTGGATGTAATTTTGATAATATCAGTGTACGCGAAAATAGACACAGGGATGTTATATTCTTACGTGTCGCGACTTACAGAGACTTAATTTGTGCACAGAAATTCTCTAGTGTACCTTCTGTTTCCTCTAGCTTGGGTAATTCTAGGGAAATTGAAGGTCATTCTAATATTATATATATATATGTACATATTTGTGCGAGAAGAAAGATTCCATATCCTTTGCAGATTTGCGTGCTAAATCTAAATTCAACGCTTAATTTTTCAGACTTGTTCCATTTTCTCTTTGCATGAAAAATGTACCGAAAAGCCTAAGGAATTTCTGGTCACATAGGCCCACCAAAAAAAAAGTTGTCTGCACGGGACAAGTGACGGATTTCGGATGCAAACCTTTAAAGGATATTAGGTTTTTATATTTTTTCCCATGTAAATCTGTATGATCTGAGAAAGACCTTGAATTTCCCTAGAATTACCCAAACTAGGAGAAATAAAAGAGACACTAAAGAATTTCTGTGTACAAATTAAGTCTCTACAAATCGTTGCACTTGAAAATATAACATCGATGTGCCTTTTTCCGCGTATGCTGGTATTATTAAAATAACGTGAAAATTATCCCTAGGGTTTTCCTTATTTTCTGCAACTAGAGATAAACTGATATGTGCAAGATAAATTCTGAGGCAAGATTTGGATTCAGCGGCTCAAAATCCATAAGTTTGGCCTAGTCACATGTCTCGTACAAATTTTCTGTATGGCCTGTGACCTGCATGTGTGACCAGAAATCCCTGAACTTTTCCCTACTTTATTCATCTAGTGGAAAACTGAGATTTGTATAGGAGAAGTTCTAAGACCAAATTTGATTTCACCGGCTCAAATTCGATAAGGGTAACCTAGTCACTTGTCTCGTGCAGACACATTTTTTGTATGGCCAGTGTGACCAGAAAATCTCTAAGCCTTTCCCTACTTTTTGCATCTAGGGGCAAACTGAGAGGTGTAGAACAAATTCTGAGGCTTTATTCTGTTTCAGTGGCTCAGGATCCGTAAGGGTAGCCTAGTCACTTGTCTCGTTCAGACAACTTTTTTTGTGGGCCTGTGTAATTTATGTTATAATTCACATTTTACTCATTCGCATTTATCTTAGAAAATGCTAAGAATATTTTTTGATCTGACGAAAATAAGGATTCTGACTCTCTAATTTATATTTAGTCCAGATATCCCAGTATCTCCTGTCATATAGAACAGAGCTGTATATACTATAGCCATGCTTTTTCTATACTTCTAACCTACTTTCCATAATTTAGGAAATTTAAATTAGACCAAAATCCAAATTAAAAATCCTATTTAACGTCCAATAATCAAATGAATGCGAAATCCTGTTAAATAAAACAAGAAACCAACGACCAAATTTGGACCACAACGAATAAACGAAAACCAAAAATCCTATTGTAATCTGAAAAAAAAAACAAATGAAATTTTCGAATGAGGCCAGTAGGCCAATCTGTTGTAAACACAATATAAATATCTATCACAATTACATCAAAAATAGTGATAGTAAAAGAAAAACAGAATTCATGAAACACCCACGTTAAATGTAATTAATCATATTAGCATGACTTTTGTTCAGCCCATTCAAATCTGTTTTTAAATTAATAGATAACTTTCTTTGTTTTTTAATATAAAGCATTTCCATGAATTTTCTCTTTCTCTCATCTCGCAAGAACACTCTTATAACAGCGTCCTAAATAAACATCACTTTTATGCTCCTCTATCCTAATATTCAGAAGTCTGCCAGTCTGTCCCAAGTAATTCATCTTACAGATCCCGCAAGTGATCGTATAGACAACACCACCCTTTTCAAAATTATCTAAGGGATCTTTGCAAAAATTCATCACTGAATATATTTTAAATGAAATGCGGAAAATAGCATGAATTTTTTTTTTAATATAAGTTCAATAATTTTAGAAATTTGACCAAAAAATGGAAGAACAAAAGTATTAAACGAACAATATTCCTTTAACTCTTTCTGATTATCTACAAGCAAATTATTATTCTCTTTATTTTTGATTTGTTGAACTCTAATTGCAATATGTTTCCCAATTAACTTTTTTGGATAATGATTCGGAAAAAGGATGTTCCTAACTATATTCAAATTTCTTGTGTGAAATGAATAATGACAAACCTAGAGCCCTGTCAACTAAGTTTTTAATTACTTTGATTTTGTTTCGAAAGGGATGAGCAGAAAAGAAATCTAAAATTCTATCTAAATATGTACTTTTTCTGTACCAATTGGTTTGCTGCCTTCTCATTTTTCTTTCTTATTTTTGTCCGAAAATTTTATTTGTTTTTTTTTCAGATTACGATAGGATTTTTGGTTTTTGTTTATTTGTTGTGGACCAAATTTGGTCGTTAGATTCTTGTTTTATTTAACAGGATTTTGCATACCTTTTCATTCGAATTATATACATTTTCTCGGCTTCTCTCGTTAAAGGTTAAGAATTAATAAATTTATATTACTTTTCATTTGAAAGAAAATATATGAAACTGGCAATTTCGTTTCTGTATAGAGAATATTTTTTTAATTCTATTTTTCCTAACCGTCCATGAAGCCTAATGAAAAATGTACTTACAAATTTTTGTAATGGAGTTCATTGTACATACACAAATTTAGATACCGCAAAAAATATTTTTGCACAATTCAGACGCCGAAGATTGTTATCTTTTAAAATAAAAGGTAATATTTCAGTTTTAAATATTTTGTTGTAACAAAAAATCAATACAATTTAGTTTAATGTCAAATTTTTTCGTATGCTCTGGTTAAAGTAGATTGAAAATAGGTTTTCGATAACACGTATCACAAGTTAGTTTTGGCAGCATACAAAAAATGTCAAGCGCATTATTACTATACAGGCATAAATTTATATCATCTGCAATTTTCTTCTGGTAACTTATATCTCGTAAAAAAATTGTTTAGGCTTTAAATAAGAAGTATGTCCCTTTTAATACTTTTGACTGTATCTACAATGCAGACAAAAAAATTTCCTTAAATAATAATTTATAGGAGTATAAGCATTCCCTAAAAGAAGTTTTTATTTTTATAACAGCTACAGACGAAGAAGTTTATTTTGTTGCATTTCTCCTAATGTACACTATTTCTCTGTAACTAATTTATGTTAAGGAAAAAAAATTGATCATTAGATTTTTTCAAAAAAGTTTGCTTATATTATTACTACCGAGCTTGAAAGGAAAATTAAATATTGCATATATTTTCTTTTATCAATTTGTTCACATTTGGAGAACAAAACAATAATTAAGAAAATACCATTTTTACCTGGGCTCAATATTATTAATTTTCTTTTGATATTATTGTTTGGACTTATGGCTTTGATTATAATTGATTAATATTCCTGAAAAATTAGTAACATGTTTAAAAATTAAATTTGGGCACACTTTCGAAAAGATCACCAAAGAAATAGACTTAATGCTTGCTCACAAACGATTTATAGATTACACCCCCTCTTACCAAACCGATCGAATCCCTTTTTAATGAAAAAAACGCTCTATAGTAGTGAGCACATTAAATCAGTGCTGGCGAAGATGGGGCAAGTTAGTTGAAGTGCAATAAACTAAGTCCTTATCCCTGATTTAAAATGACCCGCACTAGAATGTTTAATTCTTCTTTTTGGCGCGGGAAAAGGATTTCGCTATGAATCGTGGAAGACGTGAGCTTCGTCCCTCTTATCATTCAGAATATGTTTTAACTTATTTTCTCTCCCTTCTTAAGATCCACTTTTTAAAATTAATAAACATTTTACAAAAAATAAATTCTTGTCAAATCTGAAATTTCGTGATTGAAGAGAAAGCTCTACCACCTCAAACATTTTTCGCTAAATTCGATATGGCATGTCATAAGTATTTAAAAGTTCATTCTAATTAACTTATCACAACCTTCTTTGGATTGAATAAAATTAGTATTAAAAAATATTTCATCCTTTAATGTTTAATTTTTAAATATTCATCAACAAGTCTTTAGTTTTACTTCGAACTATACGTCTATTAGACGTATGTTATCTCTTGCAGATAAGCAAATCAAAATCTGTGGAAATGTATGAATAGTCTGCTATCTGCAGATAAACATTTCATGTTAAAAGAATCTCGTATGGATGGAATATATGAAAATGATGAAATTACGATAATAATAATGTTTTTAAATATATTTTCCTGGAGAGCAAACCTAAGACGTTTATTAACCGATTATGAGACAACATTACTTTCAAGGATCCTGATACGCTACTTTTGAACATACGTTAGTTTCAGATTTTAAAAATTTTTCTTATTTTTTACGATTCCAACTTAATTTTAGTTATTCAAAAATAGACAAAAAAATTTCATAAGAAATTCTCTTCTTTAAAGAGAATACATTTTCACAAAAATTTTATGTTTCTAAACATAAGTAAAATTTCCAAACTCCTAAAATTACCTGAACACGAACTTAATTGAATGGGTTCATATTCATTGATACAGTAGTTCAGCTTCATGGTTTATTGATTTTCCGCGGATGTATGGTCCAGCACTGTGATCTTTTAATATTTTTAAAATATTATGTTTTACATACGGAATAAAACAATGTTTAGGGTGCTAATTTAAGATTTTTAGAATTATTTATTTCTTCCATTAAAAAATGATTTCTCTGCCAAAAAATGAGGATTTTTAAAATACTAGATTCTTCAACAAATAAACAAAATTTCCTACATAAAAAGATAAATTGTCATGAAAAAATTGTAATAATTTAAATTTCTACCAAAAAATTTGAAGTTTTATCGACGAAGAAAATGAATATTAAAACCAAAAATACCCCATTTTCATCAAATTCAGATGTTTTAGTCATGAAAAAAATCAGTTTCAATTGCTAGAATTTTTAGCCAAAAGACGAAATTTGTGTACAAAAATTGAATTTTCCATTGAAAGGTATGAATTTTCAGCAAAAAAAAAAATAACACAATAGTAAAATTTTTAACCAAAAAGATAAATTTTTATTGAAAAAAATAATTTTTAAACAAAGTAATTTAACTTTCAGCCACGTAGTTAAATTTTCAATTAAAAAACATCAATTTTCAACAAATTACTCAAAGTTTAATTAAAAAAATAAATTCTAAAAAAAAACATATGATTTTTGAAATCAAAAAGACAAATTAAAAAAAAAAACGTTTGAATTTTCATTTAAAAAAGATATCTCTTCACTTTTCAACACAGAGATACGTATTTTTAACAAAAAGTGAGTTTTCTACGACATAGTTGCATTTTCAATCAAACAGTTTGATTTTCAACGAAAAGGACGGCATTTTAACAAAACTGCTGATATATTAAAGAAATTTCTGACATTTATAATTGAAAATTACAATTTTCGAAAAGAAGTAGCTGCAGAGAAACCGGAAATAGCGATAGAAAAGTACAAGACGGATACACTGCTAACAATTATATTATATGAAAGTCAGCGCAAAGCTTCATTGTACAAATTCTCTCATTTTCCACTGACCAATTTTTTATTTTCTTTGAACATGAGTAGGCAAAGACCAGAATCTTTAACTTGTAGCAATCTCAACCTAGAAACTTCTTCAAACGAAATAAAACAATTTCAGATTAGAATTGAAAAATATCGATTTAATTTTCTTGACAGTTAGTTAAACTTGTGGAAATACCGTGATATTCGCAAGAATTTTTTTTAACCTTGACTTCTCCACTTGAATGATGCCCCCCCCCTCAATCATAAAAAATCGTAAACAAATATTTCAGTTCCTCTCGCCTCTTGAGCTATTACGTAAATTAACTACGATCCTTTATATAAATTAATAAAATTTTACTGATTATCACTGAAATTTTATTAATTTAATTAGGGAGTAGATAGTCATTAACAATTAGTATAAAAGTACGAATTCGATAGTGGAAAACCACTGATTGATGAATCAAAATATGTTGCGTGATTAAATGATTATTAATTTAATGATTACATGATTATTAAATGATTGAGTGGAGGTTCTAGAAATAGAAAGCATATCAATTTAAAAGAGTTTGTTATATGAACGTCGTTGCGTAACATTGCTAACTCTATTGAAACATTTAAAAAGCCATATTTTGAAACTCGTAAATAGACTACGTCACTTGTACCAACATCAAATACTAATTACGAGACATCGCTCCAAAGTGAAATAATCAGAATTATTCACATGCCTTATGTCTTCCTCCTAACTTTATTTACTTTAAGAATAATCCCTTTGATTTCATCACATTAGATTTTTATATTGAAAATATTAAAACACAAAAAATTACAATTTTCGCTTTTTTTTTAGTATCATACTTTAGACATTTTTAATCCAAAGATGTGTCAACAGCAAGCATTAAAGTTATTAAAGTTATAAATTCTCATTGCAATTCAACTTATAGAAGTTTTTTAAGATTCAAACATTTTGAGCATGAAAATATACTTTCCTTAAAGAAGGCCTCACGGATTTCTTTTTCTAAATTACGAAAGTTACTAGTAGACTATCAGTGATCATAAAATAATTTGTATCATAATATATGTGTGAAAAATGTGCTTGCAAGTGTGCAAACAATTCTTAAATGTAATTTAAACCATTTTTCTAAAAAATTCCTGAAAATTGCATTTACCTTTTGTGCAATACCTTTTGTGCATTTACCTTGTGCAATATTTTTGTAAATCGTTGAGACATCGTTTAACATTCCAATATATGTATTAGAGCGTTTGTAAGACAAAAATTGTTTACAAGGAAATCAAGGAATGAATGGATTTCAAGGAATTCACGAAATTTACGAAATTCATAACATTAATGGAATTCACAAAATTAGAAAAATTCACCGAATTCATGGAAATGCAGGAATTTATGAAATTCACAGAAGTCACGGAATTTTAATATTCATGAAATTTAAGAAACTCACGAAATTTAGGCAATTCACAGAGTTCATAGAATTAAAGGAATAAACGAAATTAATGGAATGCAAGGAATTCAAGAAATTCATTAAAATCGTGGAATAAGCGGAATTCATAGAATCAAATGAAATCGAGAAATTTATGGCATGTATGAAATTCACGGAATTCATGGAATTCATGGAATTAAAGGAATTCATAGAATTGAAGGAATAATGGAATTCAAAATATTTAATGAATTAATAGAATTTATTGAATTCACGAAATTCATGAAATTCAGGAATTCGCTGGATTTACTGTAATCACTGAATTTACGAGATTCTAGGTGTTCATAAACATCATGTATTACGTGAAATTCACGGAATTTAACGAATTAACGGAATTCATGCAATTAACAAAATTTAAGGGATTCAAAGAATTCACAGAGTTTATGGAATTCACGGGATTCACGGAATTCCTTCAAATCATGAATTCCGTGAATTCCAAGAATTCAATGATTTGTGTGAATATCGTAAATGGCGCTAATTTCACGAATTTCCTGATTTTTTTGAATTCCGTTGATTTCGTGAATTCGCCCGAATAAAAATGCTTCGACTTGAGTTCGACTTTAATTGCCCCCAATCAAGACATGCTCAAGCCGAAAAGGTCGACTTGAGCATGTATCAGTTTTGAGACAGAGCCAGACTTCAATTTATGTATTAGAGACAAGGTTTTATGTCTTTAAGACATAAATTTATCTCTTGAGTCGTATTTTTATGACTCCAACACGTAGGGTTTATAACTTCGAGCGTATACCTGCCCTAACAAAAAGGTTATTTCTAACAGTCATAAGAGCTAATCTTTGTCAATGGTTAAACAAT
>NC_046661.1:121127447-121130392 GCF_010883055.1 Belonocnema kinseyi
CACCGAGACTCTTCCAGAGTGCGAGGCGGGAATCGAACCCGCAAGCCGAAGGAGTGGGTCCAAAGCCTACGCTTTAGCCCCCACGACCATCGTCCCACTCAACATTCCCTATTGTGCTTACCATTTCCCCTAGTAAGGATAAATCCAGGGAAATTAAAGGTCTTGCGCATGTTATACTGACTTATAAAGCAAAAAATAAGACAAATTCTATTTCCTCTGCAGTTTTTCGCTCTCAATATAAAGGACCCTGCACTAAATGTAGGGGTAAATGGCTTTCGGTGGATTTAGCTGCAACTTTGTAATTTTTAAGGTTATAATTGCCGGATGAAATATCCGTAAAAAAATCCAAAAAAATGGACAGTTTTAGCGCTATGCGGGGCTAAGCGCTCGAGATCAGTGAATAAAACGAATTACAACAGATTTTGTTACAAAATCGATGTCAACATAGAAATCACGGTTCAGATCGTGGTCTGTCATATTTTCTCCTACACCGTTGACTCATATAGCGCGCTTCTCAAAACGATCAAATGCTAAGCGCCCAAGATTTTAACTTGACTAATTAATCACTTCTTTAAAGGCAGAAATTGTACCCAAAGTAACATTAGTAACTAGTGCGTACATTCCGATAATAACAGTGTACCCTTCGCAAGAGGGCCGAATGCTAAGCACCCATGATCAGCGAATAGAACCAATCCCAGTAGCTTTTGCGAAATGTGCATAAACCAGGAACCATAAAACTCATGCAATATGTGCGCAAGTCCCAAGAGTTCTGGCCCCTGACTTACATGTGCAGTAATAACCGAGAAGCGTTTCGTTATTGTCTGGTCATATGTCATCGATCTCATCGAACGCCATCCACAGGTGGTACCTTGTCACATTTCGGAAACAAGAAAATACTCGTACTCTGATCAAACCAGGTTCATTAAGTCGCGTATCTAGTTGAAACTCATCATCTTCTTCTCGTTGCAGCTTGTCTTGAACGTAAGATGAGGCAAGTTCTACTTGATACACGCCAATTGTTATGTCGCGTATTTCTTCCAATGTAAGGCGAAGAAATCGTGGTACTTGAAGTTTATGCAGGCGATTCCAATTTGCATTTCCATAGCGCATATTGTCCACTTCTACGCGCGCTTGCACAATATTTGGCTCACGAGCTCTCTCTATATATTCTCTTGCAATCTCTGCTGTAGCGCCTTGCATCTCGATAACAGGATGGTATCGATTAATTATGACTCCAGCAATACGAAAGAAGTTCCTTAGATTGTGTACATGAGCCATCAGAATGGTTTTCTCGAATAACATAAAAATGGACTTTATGTGGCCATTTCTGGATTCCACTATCCATCTAGATTTCGTTGTTAGCCGAGCTTCGTTTGCTTCTTCCGTTACCAACTGACTCTGTCACTGTTGGAGAAATGGTGGTATCTTGGACACAATTCCTAAGCATTCTAAAAGTAGTTGGGCATCTCTATATCCACGGTCCTCTATAAAAATATCACCAATGTCGAAAAATTCTCTCATACTTTCCACATCTCTTTCAAATTCGTTAATGAGCATTTGTGTGTCATTGTTTCGCGAGTCAGAAAAATATGGTCCTTGTATTTCAAGTATGTATCCCTCTGGAGCAACAATGAGAGCAGGTTTTACCAAATGCCGTTCTTTATGTTTGCAGAATGACTGTCGAAGTACGCGAAAGTTACTGCTCTTCTGTATGTAAGCATAAGTTCCATCGATGATAGCATTAGCTCTGGGAATTTCTGGTTGTGGATTATAAATTTCATTGGCGAATGATGTCACGTGTCTTTCAATAAATTCCTCTGTGCTTATCGCATTAAATCGAATGTTGCCAGGCACAAATCGCTGTATTTAAGACTCTCTTACAGTAGAAATGGCTATGCTTGTAGCTTGCCGGCTCGAATAATGAACAATCACTTTCAGAAATTCATCAGAAAGACCTTGACGCATTTTGCAAAGGAAAGTCAGCAAATCTTTTTTCCTCACGTATCTGGCACCATGTCCATGTAACTGCGGAATAGGATTACAAAATGCATACAATTCTCTAAATTGTTCCTTTGTTGCAGGAGCAATAGCTTCAAACTCTTCATCAGTGAAAGTATCCTCATCATTAAACGCGGCGGCCGCATGAACATTTGCTTCGTTACGAAGTAGCTGCAGAAACAGATGTAACTGCTGTCCCGAAATCCTATACGGTCTATCAATGGCTTGTAGTCCAGGAAGCAAGGGGTCTAAGATAAAACCATGTTCATCCAAATGATTTAAGCATGCTCTTGTTTCTTCTGGAATGAAAATGTCCATGACAATAAAAGCATTAAATCTACATTCAATTGAAAGGCTTGGAGTATTAACATCAGCATTATAGAACACGCACGTTTACCTGCCTGTTTGTGTAAGAACATTCAGTCTTAAACTGCCTGGGTCACGTTCGAGCTCCTCTATCTCATTGCGAATCGATTGATTGCAATTGAGACATAACCTACTCTCATCGGCGACTTCAAGTGGTGGTCTTCGAAGTTGAAGGCGTCTAAAAATTGCAATGTTTCGCCTATCAGGATTATTATTTTTATCAATTCGAGCCATTTGTCCTGGTTGATAGACTCTACCGCACACATGGCAATTAGCTCGAACTGTGAATGCCATTTTTTAAACCAGCAGAGAAACAAGCTCTTATGGCCTTGAAAGGCAGAGGAATGTATTAATAAAATGAAAGGAAAATTCAGAAACAACAAAATAAAACAAATAAACACAAGAAACTAAACACAAAAAGGGAATAAGAAATACAACACAATTAATACAGAAGGGAACAGACAGGAATTTTTCTTCCTAAGCTTACCAATAAAATTACTATCCGCTCTCGAGACCTTTCACAAACGAAATGACAAGCATACCATCGTCAATGGAAATAATAAGTGAATGCTGTTTAATAT
>NC_046661.1:121130492-121132414 GCF_010883055.1 Belonocnema kinseyi
GACGATCACAGCGAAAATATTGTTTGTTTTTACGAATTTCTAACGGCTTAGGACATCCTTCTAGAAAGTTACAATCTTTTTTGTTACGAAAATTTTTAAGGGTTCTACTCGTTCAGACCCATAGATTCTGAATTTTTTAAGTAAAAATGACTAATTTAATAATAATTATTCATTCATCAATTTTAATCTCATTTATAGGCCGAAAAAGGTTCAAACATCTCAGCCAAAACAAGGCTTGTCTTGAGACAAGTAAACGTCGTCTTAGCCAAGACAAGGCTCGACTTAAGACAAGTAAACGCCGTCTCACCTGTCGTGGCCATAAAAGTAAGACGAAGGCACCCGTTCAAGCCAATTTTTTTCGGAATCAGGTGTCAATGCAGCAGTCTTTTTACAATGGTGTATTATATAACAGTTGCCCGTGGGGATAATTTTGCACCTATGTACACATATTAATCGACCCTTATAACAAATGACCCATATAATGCACTTTTATAGAGGACTCATACGTTTTGCAAATCATTTTTTTTAATTAAATATTTGACTAAAAAATAGAATAAAATAAGAGAAGTAACAAGGATTAAAGGTTTAAAGGTTAAAAGATAATAAGGATTATAGATGTTTCTCTGCTTCAAAGACATATCTCAAATTTATTAGCAATTTTTTTCCCTTATTTCAAAATAATACATTCAATTCCAAAGCAGCATAAATTTCCAAAAACGAATTGAATTAGTGGACTTTGATGAATGAATATGAGAAGGGTTCATGAGACGCAAAATACGATATTACGGTTCATGTTAAAAAATTAAAAAACCAACTTGAAATGTCAACTTTTCGCATTATGAAATTGTCACCCAAAATTCGTGTTCTGTGATTAAAGCCTACGGATTAAAGGAAACTAAAATATAGATTGTTACGGCTCACTTTTTCCAGGGACTTCTTTTGCATCTCACTTATGTCCCAACAATATTTTTGCGCATATTACTTGAAATTATTTTATTACAAATTATTATGAAAAAATATAGTTCTTTTTTATGAATCTCAAAGAGTATATATCTCAGACGAAAAACTTGTAGATCTCATTGAAACGCATATTTTTTGTATTACACTAGGGCGTATCGAAACAAATACAGTTCTTTATTTTATTAAAAACACAATATATTCCGGCTAAAATCATAAGTATGAGAGTGATCAAGGAATGACTTTCTGAAGTACAAAAAGAGTATGGTATATAAGTCAATCCCATTGATAAAGTATGTTAAAGAAGTATAGCTCAAGTATATACGAAGTTTGGATGCAGTATATATGAAGTATTGGATATACTTTAGCAATATATAAGTATAGATGTTACACAGTCCATACCACACATTTGGTTTTCAGGTTTCTTATAAACGGGACAAAAATAATGTATCTTGAGTAACAGCTTGTCCAATAATATAAAAGGTTCACGATTCCAGTGATTTCGAGAGTAAAAAGTTTACTGAATATTGTGCACGGCTGCAACGCAGAACTGCTGTAATAGAACTTAGAGGTTGCAAAAAAATGCAATAATTTTTCTTTACAAAATACACTTTCGAAAAAATTTGTTTGTACAAGACAAGTGTCTAGGCTACCCTTATGAATTTTGAACCTCTGAATCCGAATATAGCCTTAGAGTTTGTCCTTCTCGTCTCATATTTCCTAGATTCAGAAAATAGGGGGAAACGTAGGGATATTCTGTATATTATTTTGATAATACCAGTCTACGGGAGACTAAATGTATTCGTGTCATATCCTTATATGTGTGGACTCGTATTGGCCAACTTCATACACAAACATTCCCTATTGGAAGCTTCTAATGTGTCCCCTAAGGGTTTACATTTTTCTTACACCTTCTTTATTCCTTTACACACCCTCCACACACTTACTTGGTGGTGGAAGGGGGA
>NC_046661.1:121132514-121137617 GCF_010883055.1 Belonocnema kinseyi
TGTGTTTTTTATGTCTCTTACCAATTTTAAATTGCTATCTAAGTTCTTCCAGCAGACGCACTTAAATCAGTTTGTTAGACTCTTTAAGTTCTACTCTTTCAGTTAAGATTGTTACTAAGAGATCTGTCAGCTCCAATTAGTATATTACATTTTGACAAGTAAGCAAGACCGTCTACTTCGTTTACATTCAACTGAATATTTAAACCCTGATTAATACCACTTTCTAACTTATATAATGGTACTATGTTGATGTTGCTTAAAAACCTGATGCCCAAAATCTATCTGAATTTTGAGCAAGAGCTTGTCTTTCAAAAATGTATAAGTGTCTTGTGGCTGTGATATAAAGCATCATCTGAACCCTTGCAATTCTTAAAACTAGTAACCTTGATGAAAGTGACTTTAGAGCGTATCCCACTATTTATACATTTATGTGTGATGCGAAGTGCCATAATTTTGGTAAACTCATAGGAAAAATAAACTTTTATATTGTTAATTGATAAGTCTATATATTGATGAAATTAGATACACATAATTTGCGACAGATATATCTAGATTTTCCGAATTATTCTAATATTATTGTAACCTTTTCTATTTTATTTTAGAATAAAAACAAATATAACACATATAACTTAACATTAAAATATATATATATATATATATATAACATTAACAAAAGAGAAAATCTATTTTTTACAGAATTTGCCAAATTGTGTAACGAAAAAGTAAGATTACTGTCTTATTAAATATAAACAAACAGCAGCTTAAATATTTCCATATTTTTACAGGCTGCCTTTGATTAGGCACATATTTACAGCTCAAAGCAATAGTTTTAAGCACTATAATAATTTTTCCACGTGGTACTTCATGTTGAAACATGAAATGTAGTTAGCAAAAAAAAATAACCTTCGATCAACTTTTTACAGTCTGCCATTCATTTCAGCACAATTTTAGACTCTACAAGCCACAAAAACATTATTGCCAGACGGTTACTCTGAGTATGGGAATAAAGCATACTGATGTCAGTAGCACAGAATTGCTGGCTACTAAAATCAACTTTTCACAGTCTGTCAAGCATAGTTTAGATTTATCTCAACATAATATTGACAAATTTTTACACGGCAGACTGTTTGCCGACTTATAAATATTGTAAGCGTCTCGGCGAACTAACAAATTTTTCACAATAACTCGGAATAATTATGTACAGTCTTCCTCTTGAATAAATATAAAATTTTACAATATAAGTATGAAGGAAAATTATTGCCATACCAATTCGCGAACTATGAAGGATAGGCAGACGCTATTCAATTGTATGCAAAAATATACTGTTTGTTGGAAATGTTTTATAGTCTGCCATTATTTTCTTATAATATTTATACTTCAAATAAACAAACTATCGAATGGAAGACGATTTGTAATAATAGTAGTGTCAATATAATATAAAAATATTGTTCCGTATTTTTGGCGCGTACGAAATTTTTCGTAGGAAAAATAATAAATATGTTCAATAGAAAAGAACAATCGCTTATTGTTATAATACATAAGGCATAACAACCCTAATTTCTGATAACCTGCCATCTAACTATCCAGCATCCCTAATCATTTTCATCTGACGATAAACCTTCGTACTGTACATCGATATCTCAGCTGTCATCGCTTTCTACACTAACGTCACTGACTATGTTTTTTCCATCATCTTCACCATTATTATAATCATCATCATCATCATCATTATCATTATCATCACTATGAACATCATCATCATCCTTATCATCATCACCATCACTGTCAGTACCAATATTTTCCCTAAGTAAATCCTCTAAGTCTTTGTGAGTCCAAAATACTGTGCAACTGTAGCGCCAACGAAACATTGATTAGAGTAGAAATTGGAACTAATTTATGTTTATTCATTGATTTATTATCATTTTTGTCATGTTGGACTTCTTGCAAAACAATCATTGTTTTCTGGAAACTAGAACTCCTACAGCGCGCTACACACGTAGACGTTCCCTCGTCCATTCAGATAACCATAAAATAAATATCTTCCAATTAAATGTCAAGAATAAAATGTTCACAATAAAATTTCAACAATATAAACTACCGACACACGCAAAATGGCGGCGCTCTGTCAGCTTGCTGTCTTTTAGAACAGGCACACTTTAATGACATTGTTACTAATGTCATTTTTACAATATCTTAAGAAGCTCATTCGCCATCTCGTCTATTATTCAATTTTAGTAATGTTAAATCAAGTTATTTAATAATAGTAGTTTTTTCCCTCCATTGCAAAATGACGCGTAAGCATGTGGGGCAAATATAATGATTTTTTTTATTGGAGTAACCGCTGTTAAAAGCTTTCAATCAACGCATTGTTATAGTTTAAATCTAGCATCATTAAGAGTTTATGATCACAAAATTTACAAAAACATCTGCAGTGAAAATCATGGCCACCATTTCAAAACAAACTAAACAGAAAAAATTAATTTATTTGTTACAAACAGTTACGCGTCAAGATTGAAAAAAAAACTTTTTTACCTTATAAGGTTGACACTTGTAAAATTACAAATCGTCTGCCAGTTGGTGGCTTGTTCATTCAAAACATAAGTATCGGAAAATAAGAACGACAGACTGAAAAATATTGCCAATAATTATTACTTTTTTTTGCAAAATAAAAATAATTTTGGAATAATTTGTATACGTTTTATTAGGCTTTCATTCGTTTTATTCTATATTTTGAATAGTAAAAACTACATACACATAAGTTTTACTTTGTAAAAATGTGTTCCGAATTATTGAGGAAAATTCTGTTAGTTCCCCGAGATGTCTACAATATTTAAAAGTCGGCAAACAGTTTGACTTGTAAAAATTTGTCAATCTCATGTTGAGATAAATCTATACTATGCTTGGCAGACTGTAAACAGTTGATTTTAGTAGCCAGCATTTCTGTGCTACTGCCATCAGTATGCTTTATTCCCATTCTCAGAGTAACCGTCTGGCAATAATTTTTTTGTGACTTGCAGAGTCTAGAATTGTGCTGAAACGAATAGCAGACTGTAAAAAGTTGATCCAAGAAGGTTATTTTTTTGCTAACTAGATTTCATGTTTAAATATAGAGTACCACGTAGAAAAGTTATTTTAGTGCTTAAAACTATTGCTTTGAGCTGTAAATATGTGTCTAATCAAAGGCAGCCTGTAAAAATACGTCCCTTTTTCTGCTACTGCCTCCAGGTCTATAATTGTAAATCGCTAGATAAGGAAAGAACTAATGAACATAACAAGTACGGTGAAAACATAGTTAAAAAGTTTATTATTTTTGAAATACAGTAATAAGCTAAGAAAATTTACATTTTTATCATTCTTTAGCTAGATTCTGCATTGTTCAATATAAATCCATGAATAATTTTTCGTCTAGTTCAAACAGATTTGGTGAAAGGAACAAGAGATTCGTCGTACAAAATGTACGGATGAACTCACGCAGACACTCGCCTAACTATACAGACTAATACCTTTCAGAATTTAAATGGCTTGCAACTCTCCTTCTTACACTGCTGCTGCTACCTGTTTGAACAGGCGGAGATGTATCACCGATAGTGATTTCGTCCGGAAAGATTTTGAAAGTTGAAGTATGGATATTGCCATGTGGCATTGCTATATAAAGGCGGCCGTCGGGTTGGAAATCGGTATGTGGTCTACTGGCATTGTACTTTTTGAAATTGTCAGCTAAATACATGTGATTTCCTATACATAACCAGGATTTTACTGGACTATGAATACGCTCATTAAAAAAAATTTCTCCCACGTGTACCAGTGTGATAGGTCCAATTGGACCCTCATAATGATTGCCCGATTGCGTTCGAATATAAAATAGAATATTCCCAGATGGCAAAGAAGATGGATTAGATTTCATCCAATTCGGTAAATCGTCAAGTGTAAGAGTGTTTCTTAATTTGAAGACTCCTTTGAAAGCAGTGCCTCCAGTCATTTCTATAATCATTTGGTTCTCCGAAATATCTGGAATTCCAACCGCACCTAAGTTTGTGAACAAAATTAACATTTTTAGAGTTATTGGATACTAGTAACCTAAAGTTTTAGCATTTAAAAATGAATAGGGATTAACAAAAAGTGAACTATGTATTCAATATTCATGAAGTAAAAAATTTAATTTCGAAATTAGTTTTTCAATCAAACCGGTACCTTATTTTCGAGTTAAAATATTAAATAAAGAACTCCGAAAATATGCAGTAAACTCAGGAGAGTTTAAAAGAATTCAAGCAGATTAGAGAAAACTTAAATAAATTCAAGAAGATAAAAAATATACAGAATTTAAGACTTATTTGCTTTTATAAGTATAAAATTCTAAATGTTCAGGATTATAGTATGAGATTGCTCATGTATTGAGCAAAAGGTCAGTGCTAAGGGGTGTTCACTTTCTTCATATTCTTTTACTTTAAAAATAAAATAAAGTACACATACTTTTATTTCTAAAGCTTAAGTGTTTGACTGTGAGTGTGCAGTATTGTCGGTGAAAGAATTTTCGCGATTTTTATCTAATGGTTTGCTATTACTTTGAGAGTCATTTGAGTTACTACGAGAGTAAGGAAGTAGTTCGATATAGGGTGAAAGGTGATATAAAAATCATGTTCCCTTTTTTCTGTAAAGAAAGTTTTAATGGTCACCTATAATTTTGTTTATCATACCCAAAGCAATATTAGTAAGCATTGAAATTCAATAGCTAATCCAATGACTGAATTCCACTATGTCAACAGGTGAAATATCACTAATTGTCAGTGACACCCTTCTGGCAGTATCCTTCATTGAGATTGCACTGGAAATCAGTGACCCGAATAAAAATGCTTCGACTTGAGTTCGACTTAAATTGCCCCCAATCAAGACATGCTAAAGTTTTAAAACGGAGCCAGACTTCAATTAATGTCTTGGAGACAAGTTTCTATGTCTTAAAGACATAAATTTATCTCTTGAGTGAAAATTTTATAACTCCAACACGAGCGATTTATAACTTCGAGTGTATACCTGTCCTAACAAAAAGGGTCATTCTAAGTGTCGTAAAAACTAATCTTTGTTAATGATCAAACAATCTCGTATATT
>NC_046661.1:121137717-121138868 GCF_010883055.1 Belonocnema kinseyi
CTACAAACTATCCATTTAATTGTGTCATTTTACCTAAACATTTTAAAGAGTGCGAATTAAGAATATAACATCTCTGGAAAGGGTGGGAGGCAACTTACAGTTGAAGTATTTTTATAGATACCTATATTTTAAGGATTTTCTAACGGAATAAAAATGATGCTACCATGAAAAAATCGCTTGAGTTTCAAGTGACTATTTTATGATTTCTAGAACGAGAGGAAACACTGCAAATTTGAGTAAATTGCAGCAGAAAATTAAATTGCTTCTTAAAAATAAAGTCACGGATATAGTCTACTAATTTTCATAAAAAGTTGTCGATTGTTACAGGGTGCTGAGAATTCTACCGATTATTGAAACTTTCCTTTTTCGCGATGTCATGAATGATTTAAAAAAAATATAAGTAAGATCTAATCGTAACATACAAATGGTTTTCACCAGACAATACGCCATTGATTGTAATTTAATATTCAGTATATTTTTATCCTTTTTCTCTTATTAAAAAAGAAAACAGTTTCACTTCAAGAGCGTTGTGTCGAACATAGGTTTCTAACAACAAAGGGGGAGGGTCGGTAAGGCCGGTTTTTGGCCTAATTTATTTTTGGACCAAAAAATCTGAAAAAATCATGGTAGTATCTTATAAGTATCCTAATTCGATTGCACGCTAAACGGACTACCCTCCACCTCCCAGCCACCCCCACCCCCGCTACAAATATAGGAAACACCACTACCCACCAACTGTATTTTCGAGAGATTTGACACTCTTCAACATGTATTCTGAGGTTAGCTCGGGTTTACTATGGGTTTCGGGGTCGCCGAATACAAATCTGGCGTCCTTTGACTTTTATCGCGTCAGGTTCAAAGTCATTGGAAGGTCAAATCGAGAGAAACGATAAAAAAATATAAAAAAAATACGTTATAGGTTTTTTTAGTCGCTAATTGCGAATCTGACATCCGTTGAACTCTATCGCTTCAGGTTCAAGGGCATTTTAAGGTCATTTGAAGGCCAAATCGAGAAAAAACGGTAAAATTTTTTTTTTTAAATATGTTATACGTTTTTGGGGTCGCTGATTATGAACCTGGTGTCCGCTGACCTTTATCGCGTCAGGTTCAAGGTCATGGAAAGGTCAAATCGAGAGAAAACGCTTTAAAAA
>NC_046661.1:121138968-121142517 GCF_010883055.1 Belonocnema kinseyi
AAGGTCAAATCGAGAGAAAACGCTTTAAAAAATATGACCTTGAACCTGATGCGATAAAGGTCAGCGGACACCAGGTTCATAATCAGCGACCCCAAAAAACTATAACATATTTTTTAAAAATTTTTTACCGTTTTTCGCGATTTGACCTTTAAATGACCTTCAAATGACCTTGAACCTGAAGCGATAGAGTTCAACGGATGCCAGATTCGTAATTAGCGACTCCAAAAACCTATAACGTATTTTTTTGGATTTTTTTTTTCGTTTTCTCTCGATTTGACCTTCCAATGACCTTGAACCTGACGCGATAAAAGTCAAAGGACGCCAGATTTGTATTCGGCGACCCCGAAAACCATAGTATATCCGAGCTAACCTCAGAATACATGTTTAAGAGTGTCAAATCTCTCGAAAATACAGTTGGTGGGTAGTGGTGTTTCCCATAATTTTAGGGTGGTGGGGGTGGCTGGGGGGTGGAGGGTAGTCCGTTTAGCGTGCAATCGACTCGGGATACTTATAAGATACTACCATGATTTTTTCAGATTTTTTGGTGCAAAAATAAATTAGGCCAAAAACCGGCCTTACCGACCCTCCCCCTTTCGCTCATGCCACGAACACCTGCAATCAGAGCGTTGAACAGGGACCAGGCTCTGATTGCTTCGCTGACGCAAGGCTGGTAGCCAACCAGAATCTGCGCATCACAGCGGCCAGAAGCGTACGGAATGCAGTTACCTCAACAAACGATTGCCTAGCCGAACCAGCACGGCTCGAGACTGTTCAAACACTGAGAAAAAAGATTAATTTTATTGAACAAAACAGTTTGTTCAATCTACCTTATTTGCTCGAACTAAAAAATTAGGTTAGCGCAAATAAACCTTATGGATATTTAAAAAAACACAACGAATGAATTTGGTCAATTCAAAGTAAGTATTCATTTAAGCATGTTTGGTTGATTCAACCAAATTGGTGCGACGTCAGTGTGCGTGTCGAAAAGTTTCTTATTGGACTCTAATAAATGTCAACGTTTTTAGAAAAATATACTGTATAGCCAGAAAACTCATTTTTTCTATGGCACGCAAGAAATGTTCGATTTTCGACGCATGTATTGTGTGCGGGAAGTGACCAGTTCCGAAACCATGGTAAAAAGCAGTTAGAAAATGACTTTATTTAGCTGCTGCACTTGCGCTGTTGCGTTTGCGTATTTCGAGTCAGAATTACTTTCCAGGAATGTCGGAATCATAATCTCACTTCATTATGATTTGAAGCTTGAGAGACTGATTGTGAGTAGTGAATAGTTATTGGACATACTCGAAGTGATAAGTTACTATAAGTTACTGATAAATTACCATAAATTGCTGATTAATTACCGAAAATTTCCAAAAATTTGGAAAATTTTATAAATCTGAAATTACTGGCAATTTGGTAATTTTTCATAAATTTTTTAAAATTTGGGTAATTTAGCCAATTTTTCATAAATTTTAGGAAATTTATCAAATTTTCGAAAATTTTTTTAATTCATCAAATTTTCAGAAATTTTTGAAATTTTTGAATCTCTTCCAAATAGCTTCGGATACACTAAATTTCTATAAATTTTCGGTAATTTAAAAATCTACAAAAAATGTCGGGAATTTTTAGGTATTCTTTGTAATTTTACTATAAATTTACAAAATTTACCATACATTTTCAAAAAATTGGTTTTTATTGTTTCTCAAATCGAAAAGTTTCCGCATTTTTTATAAAAAATATCGTGTGCTACAGGAGCTAAAATTAGGCACTTGAAACTCTTTTGAAGTTTACAAAACCTGCCATTGGCTCATCTGCGGATCGTTTCCGGCTCGCCTTTGGCTCGTTTACAGCTCGCCTCCAACTAGCTGACGACTCGCCTAAAACTCCCCTTCGACTCGTTTTTGGCTCGTACAGCTAACTTCACACTCTTGTGGAACTGCCTATTTTTCGCACTTGTATCACAATGTACTATTTCATATCAGGTTTGCGGGTACGAGATACCTAGGAACACATACATTAATCTATTTTTTATGTTTAACCCGAGCCTCTATCTATCCAAAGTTTAGGTTGGAATTGTATCTCATGAAATATGTACATTTAAGGTAGATTTAGGATTAAAAGAATTATAAGGATTATAAGGAAATTAAGAATTATAGAATATAACGTTGATACACGGAGAGAACAAAACGGCTGCTGTGGCCTTGACTCACGGTGCTGTTGCGCGTGATGGGATAAAAATTCTTCGAAATGCTCCAGAATATGTGAAAGTGACGTGTTTACGGTGATCACGGGAGTACTTCACGGCGGTCATGCAAGTGAATCACGGTTAGGACTTTCACAACTACCACCACTGCAATAACATTGTTCAGCAATATTTTCACACGCATCAGCTCTGCTATATTGCAGCAATGAAAATCGTTTTTGAAACAGACGTGATCAAAACATTTTTAATCGCTGCGGCATCACACTTTTGGTGCGCGTGATAATGATGATTAACACTGTGATCGCAGTAGTGGCCGATTGGAAAATCATCAGTAGGATTCACCCGCATGTTTTCCGCGAAGTACTCACGTCGTCATCGTAAATACGTTACTTTCACATATTTTGGGCCCGACCAATCGGCACCACATTCCTGTTCTAGGAAAATCCTAGAGTTCCTTCCTTTACGCTGGGAGGGCCTTACTGTTCGAGGTCGGCAGCGTTTGCCTTACACATGAGCATATAGTGCCCATTCTGCCAAAGAACTGTCCATTGTACTTTCGTCCAAAAAATGGACATATGAATTTCTAATTACCTCTTCGTAAATGAAAAAAATCACCGGAACCTTTACAGGCGTCTCAAGCTGAGGTTTCGCATAGCCCTGGCTGAACTTTTGAATAGTTCATTTTATCTCCGTGTACCACCGTCACGTTTCAAATAACCTGAGTATAGGCTTAAGATTAACCAGATTATTCGTCACTCCGTTTAGAACCAGGAGCCCAGAAGTATCCTTTGGCTACGGCAAAGTAATTGACGTCACACGCGACGAGTTCGCAAACTCCAAATCCCAGATAAACGCAAATCCTTTGTTGGAGCATCCTGGACCTTTAAGCGATACTTCACTGCAACAGAGCGATCCTCAGAATAAGATCCTGAGTACCCCTGGTGATATGACGGTAAAGGACTAAGAAAAACGGGAAAATCACCAATTAATTCTTTCCGAACTAAGCAGATTGTGCCATGGCTACAAAGTCTAGCTTGTAGTTCTCATAGTCGACTGCCATGCAGGTATAAAAGCTTCACTTCTTAGTCACCTCAATTAAACCCTCGCTTGCCCGCATCAGACTCAGTCCATCGCGAGCCAAATACAAAAGGCTGTTCTTTTGGGATCACTTTATCTGGTCTGTCAATACTATTCCTCAAAACATTTCACAAAGAATAATACGAGGGTGAATCAAATATTAACCGGAATTCTTTTTTAATATTTATTTATTTATAAAACAATACAAAAATACTATTGATTTTTTTTCTACATAGTCTCCTTCACGCTCTACACATTTTTTCCAGCGG
>NC_046661.1:121142617-121146924 GCF_010883055.1 Belonocnema kinseyi
AGGGAGCTCTTCTTAATATTTTGACACCAAAATCATGTCGATACACCTTACCGACTGCGAGTAAAGCCACCCACGCTTTAACTTGACAGACTGTATGTAATAGTTATTCCAAAATTTTCTTCTCTTTTATTGCAGAATCCCCAAAATGAGCACAGAAAGGTACGATTTGTCTAACCCAAGTTATGTAAACAATATCAGGGGTTGGCTGACGAGTGAAGATGACCTAGATCCTGCAACCGCTCAAAATCTTGGGGAAGGAAGTGACATTTTCTCTGAAGATGATGTGAACCAATGTAATGAATACACAGAAGGTGAGTAAGGATGCAATGAAATGTCCGAATAGGAAGATGATTCTGATGAAGATATGGAAGATTATTTACTTGGGCGGGATAAAATAACTAAATTGTTGAAAGAGCCTGGTCCAAACAGAACATGTGCAAGCTCCCGAAACGTCACCAGTCACAGCCCTGAAGTAAAAAGGAGTGGTAAAAATGTCAAAAATTCTGCTGAATGCTGATTGCTCCTGTTTCCAAATGAAACTTTGAAAATCTTGAGATACACGAACCATTACATTGATACTATCAAGGGTAACTTCAATAGCGAGACAGATGAATGACCTACTAACCTAATTAAAATTAAAGCTTATATTGGTTTTCTGTATTTAGCAGGAGTCTATGAATCAAATCGCTTGAACTTGAAGGAACTCTGGGATAAAACCGTGAAGAAGTTGAAAAATGTTGTATTGTTATGGACAGCAAACGATTCAAGTTCTTGCTAAGGTGCCTTCGTTTTGGAGAGAGAAGTTCTAAATATCAAAATCAAAATCAATTAAGTATGATGTGAAGATTTGAAAACACTAAATCAAAACATTCTTTGACCGACAATACAAAACAAATTAGAGCTATCAATTCAACTCCATTTATTTTTAGAACAAAAATTAAAACTTCTTCGACGTTTCGGCATCACTGCGTGCCTTTTTCAGAATATCTAATTAATAATTATAATAAGCTAATACATAATAATTCACATAATTTATTTTGTCATAAAATGGGTTTAATCAAAGGTTTAGTTGATAGATGTGTCAAATTGAGTGATGTGCAATATAGAAAAGAAAATGTAAATCAACTAAAAACAACATTAGTATCTAACAACTATCCTTTTCCTTTAATTAATTATTAATTAGTAATTATATTAAAGAAAAAAGATAGGGATAGCATTGAAAATTTGTCTGGTGTTATTTATATGATAAAATGCAAATGATGTAATAAAGTTTATATAGGTCAAACTGGGAGGAGATTAAAAACTAGAATTGCCGAACATAAAAGAGATTGTACAATTGTTAATTTAAATACAGGCTTGTCACTACACTCTTGGAATTATAATCTCTATTTCGATTTCGAATTCAGCAATATTAAAATATTAGCTACTGAAAAAAATACTTATCAAAGACGCATTATTGAATCTATATTCATAAAAAAATTTCTAAATATTTCTGTTAATTTACAAAATGAAATTTTAAATACTAATAAAATTTACCAAAGCATAATTAATGAATGTTATATTATTTTAGTTACAAAAAAATGTTTCTTCAAATCTTTATATTTGAATTTAATTTAAGTTCGCGCTTCCTCATCAGTAATTCTATGGAAACTTTGCCAATCATTGTATTTCACTTTATATACTGCCTTTATCTTCTTCAAAGATTTACCATCTTATTTATCTCCTAGTCATATGTTCGTCGTTTGTTTCCAAAACACTTAGAACGGTTAATAATCGTTAATAATGTAGTTTTTACGCTGAAAAAAGCCTCTTAAATTTTATGAGGCTTTCTCCTTTTTACTCATCCTCAATAATTGTTTTTAACCTTACTTTTTTTAAACTTTAATAAAGTATAAACTATTTTTAATTATGACACAAAAAAATTGACACGTATTGACTCCAAAATTCGAATGATTGTTGTTTCGCTTATAAATTGTTTTAAACTAAGGTATTATTTTTAAAATATTTTTTACTCATAAATAATAACTTTTTAAAACTATTCATATTTAGTTTTATTATGTATTAGCTTATTATAATTATTATTTAGATACTCTGAAAAAGGCACTGAATTTTGAGATACTTGTCTGAAAGCAAACGGATATCGCTTCTTGCTAAGCAATAAACAAAGTAATGCAGTGAGGAGAATAGCAAAACAAGTATTGGGTTTGGGCAGAAACATCACTGTAGATAATTGGTTCAAATATCTGGCTTAAAATTCTCCTTTTAGGTTCGTATAAAGAGATTCTTCCCTGTGGATGATCATCTGACGTCCTTAAGCCCCAAAAAACAGGAAAAGGTTCTGTGACTGCACTGTTGCAACTGGTTTTTTACTCATTGTGGCCATTGTACAATTATTTAGGAAATGTTTTTTTACTCCATCCTTTACATCCCCACCAAGGAGATCCGTACTTGAGAGTTGCTGAAATTGGCAAACAATGAACGGGGCAGCCATTTTTGTTAGGTGAGTCTGTCTGGCAACCCGCGCCCAAATTTTCGTTTTCCAAACCGCGCCCCGCGCAGGGACCCCGCACAAAATACATTGAAAAAAAAGGTCTCGGTGGATTTTTCTAAATTTTCGTTATCTCGCATCAAAGGTCGCTTTTCGTGCACGCTAGAGTAGACATAACGTAACTCGAGGATCCCCTTTAGGACCCCCTGATCAATAATATACGTCTGCGAAGGTCGAGAGAAGGATACTTTTTCGTAGGTGTTCTGGCCAAAGCTGATTTTCGTGCATTTTAGCATATATTAAAAGCGACTTTGGAAGTTGCACAAAAGAACATGTATCCTTCTCTCGACCTTCAGACACGTTATTATTGCTCGGGGATCCTAAACTACAAAATGTAAAAGGGGAACAGAGCTTCGCATGATTACTAATGGTGGCGCCAAACCGTCTTCGAGTGTCGGTATGTCTTCTTTAGCATGCACGAAAAGCGGCTTTGGACGCAACACCAACGCAAAAGTATTCTTCTCTTAACCTTTTGTCACGTTTATTATTGAACGGGGGTCCTAAACTACAAAGTATCTGAAAGGCAGAGAGCTGTGCATGATCCCTGAGCATGGCGCCAAACCGTCTTCTAGTGTCGGTATGTCCCCTTTATCATGCACAAAAATCGGCTTCCCTGCCGACGTAAACGCGCTGAAAAAACAAAGAAACGTCACTGGTCAGTGCTGATTCAGTGCTTTTTCTTTAGCACTACCTGTAACGCTAGTTTTCTATATCAGAATTCTCCTTTAAGTGTCCATTTAAAATTTTCAATGGCTCTTTTCACCCAATAAATCAAGTCTGTGAGGTCTTTGAAAAGGTGAGTTTGTAGTGTATAATATAGTGTTCGTGAAAATCTACAGGTTTCGATTATTTCAGATATCTAACTTTTTCTTTCGGGTGTTTAAAGTTGAAATGAATACAACGTATCACATAAATGGAATACGATATGCCACAACAGAAAACATTTTTGAAGTAAGCGTCAAAGTAGTATATTAGTATATAAGTTATAATTCTAATACGTATAATGAGAAAATTCATAAAACAGTCTTCATTCATTCATTCATAAAACATAAAACAGTCCTCGAGTTTCGTTATGTCTAATCTAGCATGCACTTTTTGGCATAAGAACCTTTAATCGTGGATGCCATGATCTACAACATATCTAAAATCTAATCGCGCGCCGCACGTATGACTCGCTAATTTGAGCACACTTGGGGGGTGCGACTGCTGGTTTTCGCGCTTGGCGCTCGATCCAGAAGGTCCAGAAGCTATGATCATGGTTTTTGAAGCAACCAATCTCAATGCAACAGGAAGGTGTACATCGTCCACTCCTACTCCTTCTAATCAAGAAGAAATTTACGCAAGACTTCGTACAAGGCTGTTCCTTTGAGTGCGTTGTATAGCACACAGTTGTATGGCTAGTTTTTAAAGCTACGAGGGTGGATCAAATATAAACCGGAATTTTACAAATACTTTTCTTAGCCAATCGCAAGCACTCTCACAGTGTAGGTTCTTGTAATGTAGTGTATTAGGAGTGGGTAAAACGCTTGGTGAGCTGTTTGACTCAGTCAATTCGTCAGTACAGCTATGAGTGAGCAACAGGTTCCAGCGTCTGTTGCACAACGGGTTATAATAAAGTTTCTAACTAAAGAAGGCGTTAAACCGTGCGAAATTTTGGCTCGATTGAAGGATCAGTATGGGGATGATACTCTGTCTAAAATTCAAGTGTTTGATTGGGCCAAAAAGTTTAAGAGTGGACGAGAAAGTGTGGAAAATGTGA